>NC_074722.1:26494504-26672004 GCF_947242115.1 Biomphalaria glabrata
TAGGGCGGATTTTGATACCCAGTCCGCCCCTAAGGACCACGGAGCTGGATGTACAGCATTTGAGAATTAAAACTAACTGTAACCACAATAATATTAATAACACGTTTAACAATATACGTTGTTGTTCCTGTGATGAAGGCCTAACAGTTGACTGCAAGCGACAGCAAGAATCCCAAAATAAATCTTATTTCTCCTTCAACACTACAGCCTTCTTTTGCCTCTTCGTTTTGGTTACCAAATCTTGCACTCTATCTTCCCCCCCCCCCCAATCACCCCCCCCCCTCCCGCCCACCCAATCACCATCTCCTAGATAGTTATTGTTTGACTTCCTATTGTTGGTGTCTGTTGGATCAACAAAAAAGCGTCAACCATTTTTTGATTACACTGTTGACACTGTTTCTGAAACGACCAGGTGATGGCACATGATAACCTATGTGTCCGAGGACAGCTGGCGCAAGAAGTCAGTCAGTCAAGGATATAAAGTCCCGATGTTTGATGGCACTATCTGTACTGCACTGGTCAGCTGACTGAGGTCATCATGTTAAAATTACTTTTTCTCCTGATTAGTAGCTTGCTGGTCTGGTCTAGCGCTCGAGTTCTAGACTCCCGAGAGGTAAGTTCTAGATAAACTGTCGTACACTGAGTTTGGCATAACATCTTTGAGGTTCGAACAAAATATTCTTCATCACTCTTTAGACAAACATAACAAGAAAAAAAATACTCAAGGAAGCAACAACAAAAAACAAACAAGCAAAGTTCATATTAAGAGTAGTTGTATCAACAAAGTATTTTTTATAAAATATTTTCTTGTGTTTCTTCTTGTTGTACCTTTGGACGATGGAAGCGTCGACGACGTGAGGGATGTACACAACTATTCTTTAGTAAATTATTATATCCACTACAGGCCTTAAAAAGGAAATTTTCGTATTAATGCACCTAAAAAGAAAAACGCGTGAAGTGGATATATTGCAAATGTCATTGAAAGCTTCGAGAGAGCATCAAATATCTATCAGAAAATTATGACAAGTGCAACTCAATGGAATAACGTTATCAACTCCATCGTAACTAAGGTTTTTGTCAAAGAAATTCTAAATGACGTAGTCACTGGGTCTGCATATTTTCTGCTGATTTATCGAGAGGAAACGTTTTAACACTTTTCGCTTCACTGTTTACTGAAATAAACGCATTGCTTCTTGAGAAAATATTGACTATGAAGTGATAATGAACTTTTTATAAATCCAAACATTTTTTTTTGCTGGATTTCACATCTCATCTATATCATCATCATCAACACCGTTTGAATGAGGACGTGAAAGGTTCAAATCCTCTTTTGCAAATGCCCTGGACAGAAACCCTTCTGTTACTCATAGTGCACCTACGTGACCATACAGGTCATCTATATCAGCTTGAGAGGAAACACATTTATGTTTCGATGTTAGAAGTATTTCCATTTGAAAACAAAATTATCGCTTTTTGACGAAGGTATGAAACAGAAACGTGTCCATAGAATAATTCTAATATGGGCATGACTGGTAAATATGAAGGAAACTTCAGATTCAAAGACTTTAGAAGTCTCAGGTGTTCGAACAGACTACCGCGGTATTTTTTTTTCGTCTTTTAATATTGATATAAATAACTTTAAAAAGCTTTGCTGAATTAAAAAAAAAATTGTGGACTTTGAAATTCATGTCTTTTTGCCGATTTAGATTTTATTGGAGAGAAAAAAAGGCGAAAGATCTGGAGAGGGAAGATGTTTTTTTTTTTTTTTTAACATGGAGTAGTATTCCCGACTCGTATGAACACCGGAAGAGACTATCGTTTGCTGTTCTTTTCTTATTCGAGTCTACATGTGTATGCGAAGAATCATGAAGAATCATTTTCAACTTTTAAAGGAGTAATTGAAGAGATCGGCTTATAGAAGTGAATTTGAAATTGTGCCTAAAATTACAAACAATAACAAACAAACCTGACTTGCGTTAGCTTTCCAAAGCCATTGTTTATTCTTCGTGGCATTTGTAGTTGTGTTTTGAAAGATTACTTTTATATCATTAAATTAGTTTTAATTTCAAATAAATATTTTTATGTATAAAATTATGGCACTAAGATTTATTTGACGCACCGTTAGTTTAACTAAGACATACAAGAAAAAGTAAGCTCGAGATTGCAGAATTAACTCTAATTATTCCCATAAATATGTCTCAATAAAGCAAAGCTTTAGATTAAGAAAAACATATTTGAATCAACTTTAATTCTGTAATTTTTAGCGGCCCACGAAACGAAGACGCTATTAGTTTTGTGTGGAATGTCTGTCCGGCCGTCCGGCCCGTTTATATCTCGTAAACTAGAAAAGATAGTGAAAATCTGACACCATAATATTTTAGACGATTCAAAGTTCTGATGCAACGGCTACTTTTTTCTTTTCTGAAAGCGAAAAATAAAATTTAAAAAATCACTTATGCAAGCAGTTTTTTTTTCATAAAAATACACCACTTTTACAACTATTTACTATTAATAGTAACAAACACGTGAGGGGTGATAGTAGTTTACAATACTATTTACATATTTATGCAAATGGTTTTAGATTTTTTCAAATTTGTTTGATTACATTTGTATTGCTATGTTATGTAAGTTCTATCGTACAAACTACTACATTTACACAAAAAAGTTTTCTTTTTTTTTTTTTAAAGAGAACAAAATTATTTAGTTTGCAAGTAAGTTAGACATAATTTAAAAGAACAATTAATAAGTAGTTTTTCATATTATCACTTGTGCTGCGGTGTATTATACTGGTAATAATACACTTAACTAAAGGAATTTTCTTTTTACGGAAATGTTTTTTTCTTGATGATTTGAATTAGACATTGAACCTTTACAAAACAATTAGATTAATTAGATCTTCATTATAAGACATCAGTGAGGCCAGGTTCACATTCACTTTCACCTATCCTTTGGTCTCTGGACCACTGGGGCACCACACAAGATCTGCCAATCCCTTTTCTCCATTTCTCTCTGTCATTTTTCTTTGATAGAATTTCATTATGATATTCTTCTAAAAATATTGAAGCCTGCCTGGGTGGACCACTTCGGGGGCCGATTTTGAGTTTGTGTTTCCATACAAACTGTCTTTGTAACCTTGTTAAAATTTTGCTCTTTTGGATTACGAGTTTGGCGACCACTGCCCTAGCTGATTAAGCAAGGCGCGAACGTAATTTTCTTAGTTTAGATGGATGTGGGCGCCATCAGTACAATTTTTGAGAAACACTTTTTAAATATGTAGGTCCTTGCAGTTTGTCAGTTGAATATATTGTTTGGTATTATAATTACAAGAAAAAAAAAAAGAAACCAGCCAGACGTTGATTTTTCAAAGAATATAGCAAGATGTGTAGATTTTCTATATGGTTAGAAAATGGTTTAATTGAATTAAAGATTCACGGGGTTTTCATTGATGTCAGATTATAAAAGTGCTTTCTTAGCCAAATGTTGTTTTTTCAGTTTATTTAAATGTAGGCATTTTTGTTTTGTTTCAGCGAGCTTGTATAATATTTACAGATCGATTTAAAACAAATGAAAAAAAAATGTTTACATTTATAGGATACAAAAGTGGAAACATCAACTGCAAGTCTTACAAAATTGTTATCTGTTTACTTTAATAGAAATTTATTTGTAATCGAACAAATCAGTTCAATTTTCATTGGCGTTAGACGCTTTTTTTTTAATGCTCCAGTCTGAATTTTAGACTTAGATAGATTTGTATTTCTCTTTTCAGTATTCATTCTCCCAGCTGAGTATATGTGGAGTCAGTGAAGCACAGCTGAGTCCTGGCGCGGTCCTGGATATTAAAAGTCCAAACTTTGACTATGGCTCTTACTCAATCAATACGCGCTGTCAGGTGACCCTAAAGTCAGGCCCAGAGAATCTTTTACTCACTTTCGATTTCCTGTAAGTAACAAACAAGCAATATAGGAAACCATATGATTACATGTTCCAACTATATAGTAAACAAAACATTCACAATAAGTAGAGATAAATGATAATATCTCAGCACATATTTTTAACACATTTATTCAAATGGTTTTAGAATCTTTGTTATTTTTTTTTATACATTTGTATTGCTAAGTTAAGTAAGTTCTGTTATACCAACTACTACAGTTACACAAAATAATGTTTACTATTTTGTAAGACAAAAAATCTATTTAGTATGCATATAAATTGGACATAATTTAAAACAACAATCAATAAGTAGTTTTTCATAATATCACGTGAACTGCAGTGCCCTACTACAGGGCAAGAACACTGAGCTAAAGGAATTTTGTTTTTACGGAAATGTTTTTTTTTCTTGAGGAATAAGATTGTCCCTTTACAAAACAATTAGAGCAATTATATATTCATTATAAGACATCATTTAGGCAAGGTTCACATCTAACTTTACATTTACTTTCACCTATCCTTTGGTCTGCTGGACCGCTGGGGCACCACACAAGATCCGTCAATCTTCTTGCTCCATTCGTCTCTGTCATTTGTTTTGATAGAATTTCATTCTGATGTTCTTTGCAAAAATATTGAAACCTGCCTTTTTACTTGCCTGGGTGGACCATTTCGGGGCTCCGATTTTGAGTTTGTGTTTCCACACAAACTGTCTTTCTAACATTGTTATTAATACAAATATGTAATAAATATCTCAACACATAAGTAGTATTATTGTGGCATATCGTTTCGTGGTCCTCGAAAGGGGAATAGCTGCTATTAGTTTTTAGTGGAATGTCTGTCCGTCCGTCCGTACCGTTTAGATCTCGTAAACTAGAAAAGATATTGAAAATCCAACATCATAATATTTTAGATTGTTATGGGTTATGGGCAACTGCTACTTTTTTCTTTTCTTAAATCGAAAAATTTAAGTTTTAAAATCGACTTTGCAAGCAGTTTTTTCATAAAAATACACCATTTTACAACTATTCACTCTTAATAGTAAAAAACACAGGAGACTATTTAGTAAGGAAGATGACTATTAACTATATTTTCAGCACATTTTCAAACTAATTTAAATTATTTGTCAAAAAAATAAAAAAAAAATTATTTTACTAAATTATGTAATTTCTGTCATATTACAATCATTTACAAAAAATAGTATACTTTTTTTTTAAAGAGAAAAATTTCTTAGTATGCATTTCAGTGGAATATAATTTAAAACAGCAACTACTAAGTAATGTTTCACATTATTTACGGAAATTTATAATGTCACAATTAGTACCCATTATAGTAAAAAAAAAGGAAAAGTTTTTTTTGGGTTTTGAATAAGAGATTAGCCCTTTACTAAACAATTAGATCAACTACATAATCATTCATTTAGAAAACTAAAGAAATAATTATTGACTTTAGGAAATTAAAGACCATATTGCAGAAATTCAGATGAACAATCAAACCATAGAACAAGAATATAAATATCTAGGAACAACAAACTGAAATGGAGTACACACTGTCGAAACCTCTACACAAAAATTCATCAGCGACTCTATCTCAGGAAGCTAAAAAAAAATAACATCGACAAAACAATTATTAACTTTTTTTATACAGCAACCATCAGCAGTCTAATTAACTTTGCCATCACCTGCTGGTATGGTAATACTTCACTGGCACAAAGACTTAGACTAAATAGACTAATTAAAAAGCATCGCATATCACTCATACAGCTACCATCTCTTGAAGAGCTTTTTCATGAAAGATGCCATTCCAAAATACTCACGATTCTTAAAGACAACCTGCACCCATTAAACCACTGTTACATAAGATCTGAACACTTTCGGTCAGAGTGTTACAAGATCAGCTGTCGTCATCAAGAAGTACATAGAAGTCAAATTCATAAAGCGCTGATTGTGAATGTGTATGTGTTTCGTTTGCGAATGATGTTCGAATTTTTCATCTATTCTGTTATTGTACAGTAGTTACGCTGATGTTGTTAATTGTAGTCAAACTGAATTTCCATTTGATTGGATCAATAAAATTATCGTATCTTATTTTATTCAATAACATCAGTTAGTCTAGGTTCACATTTAACTTCACCTTCACCTATCCCTAAGTCTGTTGGACCGTTGGGGCACCACATAAGATTTGTCAACCGTCTTTCTCCATTTTACTCTGTCCTTTGCCTTTGATAGAATTTCATTCACTGAAAGGCCAGCCCATTATTTGATGTTGTCTTCCCATCGCTTTCTCTGTCTTCCTTTTCATCTTCTTCCTGGTACTGTTCCCTGAAGGATGAACTTTGCGAGCCCTGAAGACCATGTGTGTCTTCATAAGGTTTGATTTTACGTTCTTTGACAGTGGTTAGCAGGTCCTTTTGTAATTGCTGTATTAATCCTGTTTCTAATCTCTTCATTTGTAATGCGGTCTTTGTATGTGACACCTACGATTTAAATAAATCTTCATAATTAAAAGTTCATTGAATGCCTATGATTATTAACAATGTAATAATTGGCCTACTAACATTAATAAATCTCCGTATCCTGTGGTATCAAGTCGGCACACATTCGGCACAAGCATGTCTCTTCGTTTTGTATCCATGGAGACAGGGTTGTAGTTGTTGACTGTTTTTATGCTCATTATTTCTGATAGTCTTTCTGAAAATATTGAAACCTGCCAATCCCCGAAGTGGTCCACTCAGGCAGGTCAAAAAGCAGGTTTCAATATAGTAACAACCACAACCATATCTCCGCTAATGCAAAGAGACGTGCGCGTGTCAACAATGCTGCCCGATGTCATTGCAGTGTTAGTTCTGCTGACGACAATATTCTACAGGATACGAATCTATAATTATGTTATTATTATTATTTGTTAATATTCATATGTATTCAATGAAATGATTATTATGAAGATATAGTTCAACTTGAGCCTGGACTAGCTGCAGGGCCGATTTAAGGGAGGGCAGCTGGCCTTTTGCCCTGAGAACTCCTTAAGAGAGAAGAAAATCCGAAATTCGACGTGTCAGAAATTGTTAAATTTTTTTTTGTTTTATTTTTTCTTATTTTGACCGACACTGCTTTCAATCTTACTGTCGTGGTTAGTGTCCGCGTGCTCGTATAATACAGATACAGATCCGGATTTACGACAGGGCCATACGCTCTTCAAACTCAAAATAATATTGATAATGTATATTAAATATTTTTGTTAAAGAAGAAAAATTAGATGAAATGTACAAGTACTCTAATTCTTTCTCCTAAAATATGGCATGTTTTTAGATATAAGTGTTATTATTAATAACCTGGATTTTAATTAAAGCTTTCGAAAGAAAAAACAAAATCCTGCCCCAGGATCTGACTTGATTCTTTCTCTCCTAATCGACGATACCATCGTTGATTTTGACCTAATTAAATTAAATTAATAATTAATTTTTTGAACTTGACTTTGAATTATATAAAAAGAGCTTGCATTCCCCATTTAATTATATACCAAAGCTATTGAAGCCCAATCATAACAGGGTAGTGAAATAGTAATGAGCCAAATAAAGAATTCCTTCAAAACGTGGAAAAATAATTACGTAGAGAAAGAGTTAAATCCAACCTCGCCTAGCTGTGTTAGTGAATGATTATTTAATAGATGTTTTCTAAATAGCCAATCTCTGATTCAAGACCTCACGGACATTTTTTTTTCACGGTGAAGTGAAGGATCTTATGTCGTAAATTCTACTTTATTTTTATGAAACGGAACGCTGTTTTTGAAATGTCATTCGACTTATATACAGACTAAATGCATTCTCTCACTCTTGAAACAAAAGTAAACATTTTATTTCAAACGTTGGCATCTTGTAGAAAAGTAAACTTTTAATTTGGTCAAACAAATATTTTTATTACATTAGTTAAAAAAAAACAACAACAACCTTTTACCTACATAGCTTAAATATTTAATGTCATAGGAAGTCCATATTTCCAATTATAGTAGCCTCCGAAAGGGGAAAAGACGCTAGTAGTTTTGTGTGGCTGGTCTGTCCGTCCGTCTATACAAGTTATTGAAATTCCGATCTCACGATATTTTGCAGCATGCAAAGTTCTGGTGCAACGCTACTTTTTGCTTGCCAAGAGCGAACAATTTCGTTTTGAAATTAATTATGCTAGCAACTTATTTAATTAGAATACATCACATTTAGAAAAAAAAAAACCTTCAAGGGAAGTAAGTTTCTCCGGAAAGGTCGTAGATAACTGGTTTCTTTGATGGATTCTCACGTTAGTGCAAAGTACAAATAGAAATGAGCTCCTTGGGTCACAATGGAAAAATATTATTGGCTCAAATTTTTTTCTAGTATATTATTTAGTATCATACACATTTAAATATATTTTTTTAATATTACCGATCCGAACATTCGCTGAATTGAGCCCTTGAAGTTGTTCTTCTTTCCTATAAATTATTATATCTAGTATTCTTGGTAAAAGATCTGAAGTCTAGATAAGAAGGAGTATTTGTAATAATTTTATCCTAGCATATGGGATAAGGTCTATACCTTTATCTTTGTGTCTTTCTGAGTATTTTATTAAATTTTGTTTTTGTATTTAAAGATTATGGTTCAGTGTTTTATGTATAATTTCTACTTTACTTTTGAGTCTTCTGTCCTGAAGGCTGTCTAAATTTAATGATTTTACTAAAGGTGTTACTGTAGTCAAATGGGAATATTCGTTTGTTATGAATCTCACTGCTCTATTTTGTGTCTGTTCCAGTTTCTTAATGTTTTCTTGAGTTGAGGGGTCCCAAACGGAGGATGCATATTCTATTATTGGCCTAACCAAGGTTAAATATCATTTTAGTTTTATGTTCTTTTTTGATTTATAGAAATTTCTATATTATTATTATTATTATTCATTGTCTCTATCAACACACGAATCAATGAAAACAAAAGTTAGCAATGCATTCAATGTCTAGACTCGGCTCGTTCTCTAAACTTTTAAAATAACAGAAGATTAGAAACCTTCAACGTTTAGCCTTACCTTGATATCTCACTGGCTAAGAACTCGGCCTTTCCTTGTGGAGACTCAAGTCAGACATGAATTTTTGTTTCTACACAGTTTTTGAAAAAGGAAGCACGGAAAACTTCTCCCTACCATCCCTCCGATCCTCAAAATTGATTTGCTCTAATCATGACAGTTGCGTTAAATAAAAAAAAATTAATAGAAATAGTTCCAATCGCACAAATTAACAACTAATTACATAATTGATTTAAAATAATCAATGTAGTTTAGCTTTGTTTTTAAAAGATATTTTTTAATGCTTTACCTTTTTAAATTAATTTTAGCAACATTGATATTGAATTAGAAGTTGGGGCCTGCAGTTGGGACAGTCTGTGCATTAACGGGGTCAAACTTTGCGGAGTGTGGGCCCAAGGCAGCGTCTTCCAGTACATCTTGCCCGCAAACAGCGACTTCACGCTGGACTTCAAGACTGACTACGTCGTCAATCGCCGTGGGTTTGACGTAAGTACTTTCTGAAACCAACGTGACACAATTGTGGCATTAAAAATAAAAAAAAACATTTCTCTGAAAGATGAGGGGGGACGTCAGCAAAAAAAAAAAAAAAAAAAAAAAACCCAAAATGTATATTTTAGAACTAGGGTAGGCAAAGAGGCGCGGTGGCTGAGTAAAGCGCTTGGCTTCCGAGCCGGAGGTGCCGAGTTCGAATCCTGGTGAGACTGGGATTTTTAATTTCGAGATCTTTGGGCCCTTCTGAGTCAACCAAGTTCTAATGGGTACCTGACATTCGTTGGGGAAACGTAAAGGTGGTTGGTCTTTGTGCTGGTCACATGACACCATTGTTAACCGTGGGCCTTTACATCATCTGTCCCATAGATCGCTAGGTCTCAAATTGGAAACTTTCATTTTACTGGGTTTGAAGACAACACTGGAGACGTTTAATCGTTGGGACATATATGAATTGATGATTTCTATTTCATGTTTTACACAATAGGTAAAGCTATTTACAGTTTGGTAAGATAACTTGTTGACGCCGCTGACCCCAAACTGTATCGGCACTGCCGTTCCTTTGGATACATCAGCTGCGTGGAGTGGGGGGAACTGATGTGTCGGCGACATCG
This sequence comes from Biomphalaria glabrata, assembly GCF_947242115.1. Taxonomy (NCBI): domain Eukaryota; kingdom Metazoa; phylum Mollusca; class Gastropoda; family Planorbidae; genus Biomphalaria; species Biomphalaria glabrata. Next base: position 26,504,574 of record NC_074722.1, read on the forward strand.
TTCCGACCACAGCTAATGTCCAGGCATTCATCTCATAATACTTTCTCTTCTATTATGACTTTCTCTTCTGTTTTTTTGATAATACTTTCTCTTCTGTTTTTTTTTTTATAATATGGGAAGGTGGGGCTAGTTGTCACATTTTTCAAATTTGATGTTTTAAACATATTTAGAATTCTTTGATTCTCACCAAACTTATCATGCTATAACTTAAACATTCAGAAAACAATTTGAGTAAATGAAATAAACTTTATCTCTTTATTTATCAAAGTTATACAACAAAAAAGTGGCTGGGTTGAAGTTGTGACAATTAGCCCCACTCCGGGGTAAGTTGACATAGGCATGGGGTAAAATGTCACACTTTAAAAAAAATCACCATATCTTGCTATGTCTAAAAGAAATAGCATATTAAGTCAAGACTTTGTTCTTGTAGTAGTTTCCTTGACTGGCTGTCGTGAAAGAATTATATATATGTGGAGGTTCTGAAAAGTTTCTGACCTAACATGGAAAGCTGTAGGAAAGCTGTAGGTTTTTCTTCAAAATAATGTTGTTGTTTTTTCTATATAATATTTGTACAATATCTGTTCACTTCTTTCAGCAATGCACCCACTTCCAACCTATCTAAATAGTAGACTAGGTAACTTCTTTCCTAAAATAAATGTTGCGTTCGGGGGACATCTTTTCTGCATGTTGATGCTGGCATAACCTTTGTTAATAGCATTATTTAAAGAGAAAGTCGCTTAATACTATTTAGGTATCATCCATAAAAAGGAATCAATAAAACAAATAATTATTAATGAACAAATATTAGTATTAAAATTTGTTTTCAAAATGCTTAATCTTCATTGGGGCAAATTTTCACAACTGTGACATATTACCCCAACCTGTGTGACAACTTGCCCCACAACAATTTTCAGAACATTTATTCCAATAACATTATTTTGGATCGAGCTTTAAGAAAAAAACTAATTTCAATATGTAACTAATACACAGAGACATGAAATAATGTAATGTTAGACAATCATCTCAAAATTATAAGTGTATTTCAACAAAATTACACAAAAGTAAAATTCCACTTTCCGAACAGTCAAAAACAATGAATCATGATAATTTTAAAATGCGAAAAGGTATCGACTTCATTTTATAACTATTTGTAAATGTTTCCGTAAACATCTCAGCTGTAGTTTCACATTTTTTATAGCGCATCACATTGTACTGATATAGTGTTTGTGACAACTTACCCTTGTGACATTTCACCCCACCTTCCCCTACTTACTCTTCTGTTTTTTTGATAATACTTTCTCTTCTGTTTTTTTGATAATACTTTCTCTTCTGTTTTTTTGATAATACTTTCTCTTCTGTTTTTGATAATACTTTCACTTCTAACGTGTTCAGATTCTAGTCAGCGCTTCTTTATACAACAATGAGACTGTCAACATTACGTACGGAGGAGTGGGCACGAGCAGGGAGGCGCTACAATCTCAACTTCTGACGCTGGAGAACCTAAACTACCAGGACAGGTGCGGACTCCAGAGTGAAACTAGTACAGGCTACCCTGGTGCTCCATGGACTAATGAGACCACAGCCTATTACCAGTACACCAGTAGTTACCCATGGTATTATGATTCCTCATCCTATTACCAGTATAGCACTTACTATCCATGGAATTATGACTCCACATCCTATTACCAGTATACCACTTACTATCCATCGAATTATGACTCCACATCCTATTACCAGTATACCACTAACTACCCATGGTATTATGACTCCACATCCTATTACCAGTATACCACTTACTACCCATGGTATTATGACTCCACATCCTATTACCAGTATACCACTAACAACCCGTGGTATTATGACTCCTCATCCTATTACCAGTATACCACTAACTATCCATGGAATTATGACTCCACATCCTATTACCAGTATACCACTAACTACCCATGGTATTATGACTCCACATCCTATTACCAGTATACCACTAACTACCCATGGTATTATGACTCCACATCCTATTACCAGTATACCACTAACTACCCATGGTATTATGACTCCTCATCCTATTATCAATACAGCACTAGCTATCCTTACTATTACGAAACTAGCACCTATAACCCATACTCCACCTACTACCCCTACACCACTGGCAACCCTTATTACAACCCTTACACCCCAGTAGCGTCCGCCTTCCCGTCCAAAGATTACGTGGCTTCTTTGGTCCAGCAGGTCATCCAGCAGCTGAATTCAGAGAGGTACAGTCAAGAACAGGCCAGCTTACTTTTGACCCAGTTGCTGCGTTATTTGGGGTATTAGTGAACTATACATTTCTTTCGTAGTAGAGCATCATGTGTGTATGCACTTTCCCTTTTAAAAGTCGAATTTCTTTCTTACTTAAATTGTTTTCATCTGTCGACCTAATGAAAGACTAAATAAAATATTGTCTTAATTGATTCAATCATCTTATTTTAACATCTAATTTTTCCTTGTGATTGAGTGAAAGTATGCATGCGTTAATTATTGCGTTTATAAACATGTGAACATGTTCAATAAAAAGATTGGACCAGATTTCTAAAAGTACAGAGCTCGCTATATGACAGAGCTTGTTATCTTGGTATCTTATTCTTATCAATTACAGACGTTACTTCAAAGAAGAAGATAATTACGTCCTATGCATTTCGTGCGTCAATCTAATCATGCATGCTAATCAATCAGTTAAACTCTGCTAAGTCGTTGGTTTTCCTGGCTGATTCGGACAACACATTCCATTCTATAAAGGCACTAGGGAAGAAGGAGCACTTGTACGAATTAGTTCTAGCATATGGAATAAGAAATGTGCCTCTATCTTTGCGTCTTTCTGAGTATTTTACTAGGTTTTGTTTTTCTATTTGTAACAAAAAATGATTTAACCTGTACCCAGTCTAAGCTACTTCTTTAAACTGAACAAACGGAATATTTATTTACTGCTTTCAAAATCAACGACAAAATGGCTAAAGTTTCGTTCCTATTTCTTGAGAACATTTTAAAACTCTGAACAAGTGACTACATGGCGATGTTCTGCTCAATGCGTGTATACTACTGGCCATGCTTATAGTTACGCAACTTGATGGCATGGGCAGAACCCCTTATTCTAAAATTATTTTTTTGTGTGAACTCACAGCACATTGTTTCTACAATCAATTTTTGCCTTTGACACCCCCCCCCCCCAGTCATGAATGACAACAAAAACAATATAAAGGTTCATTGAGCTTGTCAACTAATGATGGAAATTTGAGAGTTGTGACGTGAGAAATACGTCGCTAGACTTACGTAGACATGTATTCAACAAGAAAAAACTTCGGCCCTGTTGTAAAAGACATACCTAGGAAATAAAATGACGTCTCTCTATTTAATATTTAAAAAAAAACATGGCTAAAAGTGTCTTTTTAAAATCAATTTTCAAACTACAAAGTGAATAAGACAGATTTTGTCTCTTAAAGAAAGAATCACCTTTGCGCCCCACCTCCCTATCTGCTGTCCTTCCACCAGTAGAGAAATTCTTAGAGTGAACAAAAAAAGGCATTAAGAAATATTTCTAGGTACTAGTCTAAAAATTGTCAGCTTACCTTTACTGTGATAGAGGGCAGAACTGAACACTTGCGTCATCCGTAGGAGCTCATCACTGAATACTATTTCAGACTGGAACTTAAACAAATTTAACCGAAGATTAGTGAGGAATGCAGTATTTGCCGTGGCTGCGCAGCCCCAGCTGTGACCTACATATTTTGCCACATCCAGGGCAAGCATAACCATTGAATATAAGCTTAACATTACAATATGAATTAATAATTAGTCATTTAAATATACTTCTATCTAATCAGTTACTTATCAGAATTTGGCGTATAAATCTACACATACATGTAAGAGTCCTCCAAATCAAATCTCTGTGATGTAATGATGAAGTAAAGATACTGTGAGGTGCCAACTTTGCAGCATACATTTCCCAGTCCTTGACGATTACTATTAAAAATAAAATATGAAAAGCCCATTTTAGTTAAGCTTTGTTATAACAAACTCAATATATAAAGAATTACGAAACGGGGACATTGTGGCCGAGTGGTTAAGAGCTTGACTTTCGAATCGAGTGGTTTCAAGTTCGAAGACAAGGATTTTAAAGTTTGGTATTTTTAAAACGCCTGAGTTCACCCGATTCCAACTGGTACGCTGGGGTAGTAAAGGCGGTGGGTCGTTGTGCTGTCCACTTGTCAACAATGGGCTCGTAAAAACAGGTGAGATTGACATCATCTGCCCCCATTACCCGCAAGGTCATCTAAAAGTGGAACCTTTTATGTTTATTCAACAATAAAAATAAAGACTTAATAAATAACGCCATACATTGTTTGCCAGGTTAGCACAAACCTTGAAGACCTGAAACAAAATAGTCGAAAAAAAAAGAAAACTTGAAAAAAAAAAAGCTGTCGATGGCTTCACATAAAACCGAATATGTAGATCACAGCTGGCCAAGAAAAGATGTGTAAGCTTTCTATATCTTCACACAACAGTTTTTTAAATTTCATTGCGCTATATTTTAATTGAATTCTATAACGCTTCAAATTAGAGGTTTGAATGAATTGAGATTTCAACTATATATATACCCTGATAGATTTTCCCCCCAAAGGTAACAAAAAAAGGTTGTTCTTCAGATTATTTAGAAACAATTCCCCAACTCCTTCTTGATTGCTCGTACACTTCAGCTTGTAAACACATTGTTGTTTGACTTGTCGCGATAGTATCCATTGGGTCAATATAATAGCGTCAAGATTTTGTTGATTACATTGTGAACAATCTGTCCGAACTGACCAGGTGATGGTACACGAATAGCTCTGGGAGGCGAACAGATGTCGTAACAAATATCCTATCAGTGTGGACATCGTTAATTATATAAGGACTCAATACGAGATGCTATGCATACTACTATACTGGTCATATTTCTGCGGCCGCCATGTTAAAACAATTTTTTCTAGTGGTCAGTTGCTTGTTGGTCTGGTGTAGCGCTCGAGTTCTAGAATCCAGACAGGTAAGTTCTCCATAAAATGTTTAGCAGTGGATTAGCAAAACGTTTGGCGAAGTGTATTTTCTGTCCCACCACCGCGATAAGAGCGAAGTGAAACCTTTAAACAATATTACTGTTAGTTGCTGTGATTAGTAATAAGTGCTGTAGAGCATTGAGAGCTCAGTAACTTAATTTGTAGTGGGAAAGTAACCAACTCTTCAAAGTAAACATTACGCTCTGGCCGTCCTCGACTACAACAAACATTCTTTTTTCTTTAATTACCCACTTCCATGTCCATCTACTACTACAGCGTACTCCAGTGTTTCTCAAACTTTTACTGACGACAGCCTCCCTAGACCAAAATATCTACGTTTGCGCCCAGGTTCGTAAGGGGAAGTCTGGCAAGAGCAGACTGGGTGGCGATATTAGCCATGGCATTATCACACGAACAGGCCCACAAGTAACGTTATATGTTTTCAAGTGTTTGTGAATGAATTTTTTCTGGGGAGATCCTGGGTGGCGACCAACCCAATAATGCACATGTTACTGGACACGCCATCTGAGACAATTTCCTCATCTGTGGAACTTAAGACTATTGCATACAGCTCATAACATCGGGAAATTAGTAGTACTATAGTATAAGTTCAGGGACCGTTACAGATTCTCCCGAGTAGGTTTACACTACCTTGACGTCTGTAGGACTATAACAAATAGTCCCCTAGTTGTTTGGTAATCGTTAAGAGTGTAAAATGGATTAAAGCTTATCAGAACCACGGTACAGGGGTACAAGTGTGGTCAGTATTAGAAAAGGTATGGCAAGGGCCAATCACGCTAACGAGACTTACTGTCATTCAAAGTGGCCACTTCGGCAGTACCACCGGTCCATTTAAGTATGGCCCACCGGGCGTTTTCTCAAATGTCATCAAATGCCCATATAGCCAATCTGTCTGGGGCAGGGAGCGCCTGGTTTCCTGTGTTCTGAGCTTGATAAACTTTCTTTAAGTAAAAAAATCGCAGGTCAAATAAAGTTCAATTCATAACCTGCGGAAAGGAGGCACAATTCCAGTGCTAGAGACACTTAAGGCAGTAGAACATGTGAGTTTGTAAACGGCTTGATATTCATAAGATCACGCTCGTGTTCAGAGTCCTTGCAGATTCCTTGCGACGGGCCAGTTTTGTTCCCACAAAAGACAACATAATGATAAACAGTCACTTTTAAAACGGGAAGAGCGGGGTGGAAATTTAGATCGCTTTGATGTCAGAAAGACTTGTTGACTCGAGTCTAGAATCACATGAATATGTCTTCATCTAAATGCCATTTTGTTTCGACCTTGTTGGCTACAAGGTAGTAGCAGAAACAACTAGTGTATTTAGGAGATGTACAATGTAGATGTAGGTATTAATTGCTATCTTCAAGATCTCAGTCATTAAATAGGGATGTATAGTTACAATACAGACACAACAGAGTTTCGTCCATGGAAAAAAAAAAGAACATTTGCGCCCCTCCTTCTTTCAGCACATGGCAGGTACGTAGAAGGCGTGACGGACTGTTTGAGAAACACTGACAATAGTTGTTTACAATATTATCTATTCCCCATAATATTTCTCAATGGCAATATTAGATAGTTACTTTTGCAATACTAGGTAGTTACTTGGCAATATTAGATAGTTACTTTTGCAATACTAGGTAGTTACTTGGCAATATTAGATATTTTCGTTTACAAGAATAGGTAGTTGCTTTGTAGTGTTAGTTTTTTTTTTGGCAATGGTAGGTAGTTACTGGCAAAGACAGGTCTTTACTTGGCAATGATAGTAACTTGGAGATGAAAGGTAGCGACTTGGTAATGATAGGAATTTACTTGGCGATGATAGATAGTTACTTTGCAATGATAGGTGGTTAGTTACCTGGTAGAGATTGGCAGTTACTTGGGATGATAAGGAGTTATTTGGCAATGATAGATGGTTAATTTATAAATAAAAAAAAACAACAACTTATCTGTAGCAGTTCATTCCTGGTTGATGTTTCTAGTCTTAAATCTTGCTCTACCTCGGGCACGAAATGTGTGAAGTGATGACGAGATAGCATAGAAATAGTAAGAAAATATCTTTCTCTGTTCTCGCAAACATTTCATTTTTAGCAGTTTTATTTCTTTATAAAGAAGATTGGCTAAGCTAGTTTTCTGAGCTGATTTTCTGATCTAATTTTACAAAACTTAACTTCTGACAATTTTTCTGTACAAAGTCCAGATCATTTAATGTGATTTGATTCAACATTTTCAAATATTAGCCTGCAAATATTTAAAAACATTTTAAAGAAGCTGAATTATATTTTTTAAAATCATAGTACAGAACTGTAAGTGTAACTTTCTCAGAAGAAAATATTGAAAGACTGAAAGTCTCGGCTGACTTGCGGCAATACCCAAACACGGGAAATGTTTCGGGAGTAGTTTGCAGAACTTACGACGCCTCTTATCTCAAAGTGTATCTGATACCTGCCATTTCTATGGACACATCTGCTGTGTCAGACATGCCCAGGCTTTCTACTCTTTTCTATAAGATGAATAAACTATAAACTATAACTGAAGGAGGCCAACCAACCCTCTTAAAGGATTGTCTTCGATTCCGAAGATTTAGAATCAGTGCATATTGGACAAAAAAGACACAAAGATAAAGGCACATTCCTTGTTCCATATGTTAGGACCGATTTGTACAAATACTACTTACTCCCTTTCGCTATTAGAGCCTGAGAAAAACCAATGACTTGGAAGAGTTTAAGTCACTGATTAACATACATGACTAGATTGACTTAGAGACACACGTAGGGCGTAATCATCTTTTTTTTAAAAAAAGTAACGTCTGTATTTTATTAGATAAGACGATTATAGTGTTAATCTTAGCTTACACGAAGACTACTTACACCTAAATCTTTTAACTAGTTCCATTGTTTGTGAAGTGAGATTCTTGGAAGCATACACATAACGTCCTATCAGAACTAACTCTTTAACTCCTTATATATGTAGGCTGCAACACAAATCAATGTCTGCGCTACCAGTGAGGTCCGAGTTTCACAAGGCTCCTATATTGAGCTGAAAAGCCCAAACTACCCGAGCCGCTATCTGGACAATACCCACTGCCCTGTGACACTTAGAAGTGGACCCAAGGCGCTTGCACTCAGCTTGAGGTTCAGGTACGTAGTGTGTTTTGAATAGCAGTGAGTTATAGTTCTTAAGGTTGAACTGGCCTTATGAGTATTCGGGCAAATGCACGACAAGTAGGTCTCTAAGGGGCCGATTGGGCTGCCAGCAATCCTTCTTTTGTTGGAGTCTATATATAGGCTATCAATTGCAGAAATAGAATAAGTACTAAGCAAGGTCAAACTATTTTATGTCATACGGCTAATAGCGCAAAAAGTGCATGAATATTCTAGAATGTCATCTTTCTATAGTTTCCATGTCTGGCTCGTTACGCCATGTTCAAGAAATTGTGAAAGAAATGTCTTGATTTCGAAATACAGACCTGAGAAATGTGATGGGTGCATGTGTGAGAGACTATTCTGTTTAATTTTAAAATATTATTCCACTGACTCATTGAATCTTGTTTAAAAATATTTTCATTGCAGTGAGTTTATACTTGAAAATCAACAGACAGCATGTTCCTATGATAGTCTCTGTATTTACGGAGTCAAATTTTGCGGAAGCTGGGCCAACGGCCGTGTGTTCCAGTACATTCTGCCGTCCAACAGCAATTTTACCCTGGACTTTCTGACAGACAGCTCTGAAACTTTTCGTGGATTTGACGTAAGTTTTTTTTTTTTAAACCAACATGACACCACATATCTCAAGACACATCTCTTACTAGGTCTGCCAACACAGAAACAATGGAGATTGCTATTTGAATACACCACTTGCTTAAACTTGAAAACTACTAAATATTAATACTTTACTATTCCAACATATAAATTATAGAACTTTTAAGTTTCACTTTCACCTGCACCGTTGGGGCACCACACAAGATCTGTTGACCGTCTTTCTCCACTTCTCTCTGTTTTGTCTTTGATAGAATCTCGTTTAGTGACAGGCCCGCCATTCTTTTTCGTTGTCTTTCCATCGCTCAAACTCATAATATGAGCCATTGAGAAAAGTTAAAGCATGAAATGGTGCTAAATAAATAGTAAAAATATTTCTAATAGCAGAAATTTATTGTTGTTGGTTGAGATCAGGGGTGGGCTACCTTGTTTATCGACAAATTGGGGGGCCGCATATATATAGATATATATTATGAACTTGCAACTTAGAGACACGCTAGCTGTTTCTAATGTCTTTTCATTCATATTTATACTGTATTATACAACCACTTTTTTTTTCACACTCCCAATTGAGTAGTTACAACAAGAATTAGCGATTTCTGAAACCAATTTTACGATTAAAAATAAAATTGCTATTGTCTTTTTACATCACAACATATCACCACAAATGTACACAGTTGTACTTAAAGTGAAGTATTTAAACTGTTTACATTCGTTTGTAATGTTCCGGAACTGTGGAACTAGCTTACTAGTTGTTATCCTTGTGACTGCTGTCAAATTAGTCAGTCACCCTCGACCTGATTATACTTGTTTAGTCTCCACATAAAAATACTTGTTCATATATATGTGTGTGTACCCGAATAATGTGAAAGTTTAGCAGCAAAGTTTTTTAAAGTGAGGTAAAGCTTCTGGTACCCATACGGCTCCCGCGGAAGTGCCGACTGAAACTTCTATTTCAGGTCATAATTTGCTCGGAGTTATGTCCTCTGGAGCTGAATCAGCTTCTGCGCTAAATGGTGAACTGATGGTATTGAAAACTGGTTCTTGGCGCATTAAAATTTGCTTTTAATAATTCCAAAATTAAGGACTCTAAATAAGTATTGTACTTTTCAACCATTTCACTAGAAATAGTTTCACCTTTCAACAAAGGAAAATGACAAGTCTTGTCTTGTTTGAAAAGATTAAATATAATAATAATAATAATAATAATAATAATAATAATCTTTATTATCCGTATGGAAATTTGTCTTACAATTTGTGCATTACACCAAACAAAAAACATTATAACTATAAGAAACCAAAGTGTACATTCACACCAGACTCACTCATAGTTTACATGTGACAAAGTTTATACCAGATTGTTCTTATTTAATGATTTGATTGCCAGGGGAACAAAAGAGTGTTTGTGTCTGTTTGTCTTTGCTATCGGTATTTGTATTTCATATGCAATTAACCCATGTAAACATGAAGCCTGTCTTCCACTATTCATTTGAAATATTAGTAACAAAGTCACAGTCCAATGTTCTTCTAGGAACATATAAAGTTCTTCCTTGAGATTTAAGTCACTTCTCATTACCTTACCGATGCTAAGTCAGCGGATACATCGGAATATTTTGTTTCTACTTCTTCAAGTCATTTTTGGAACTGCCTATTGTAATAACCTCTGGCACTAATGAGTTCAATTGAATGAGTACAACATATAAACTATGTTTTTATTTATGCTGCTTTGTGCAAACATTTCTGTTTAGAGTTTATGGTTGGGATATTCATTATTTTAAAAACAAACTGATTTTCTCAGTCAAAGGTCGAGCTCCACCACTTGCCATCTTGTTCCAAGCATACCAAACACTCAACACAGTTCTTCATAGCATTGAATAACTACTGGCCTGAGATTGTGTCTTTGACACAAGAAGAATACTCTTCGTTTACTTGAAACGTTTTATAACTAGACAATTTCAATAATTAGTACAGATATTTAGAACCAATTTTTAATATATTAGCATTTTTATATGTATATACTGTGTGCACATCTATTTCTGTAGGTGTCCTCGGGCCGCATAAATCACTCGGCGGGCCGCATGTGGCCAGCGGGCTGTAATTTGCCCACCTCTGGTCTAGATCTATTACAAATGTAATTACATGACTGATCCAAACTAATTGATATTGACACAACTACGCATCCAAAAAGCTTTTATAAAATGTTTACGTATTTTTCTATGTCTTCTTTTCCTTCTCTCCCATGCAGATTCTAGTCAGCGCTGCTTTATATAACAATGAGGCGGTCAACATCACAAGCGGCGGAGTGGGCTCTAACAGTGGGCCTCTTCAATCACAGCTGTTGACATTACGCAACTTAAACTACCAGGACAAATGCAAAACCGATTCAAGAATCGTCAGCGCCACCTACCCTACAACGTCTTGGTATTATGACACCACACCATCATATCAGTACACCACTAACAGCCCATTGTATTATTATACAACGACATATTACCAGTATACCACTAACAATCCATGGATTTATGAAACCACAACAAATTACCAGTACACTACTAACAGTCAATTGTATTATGACACAACGTCATATTACCAGTATACCACTAACAATCCATGGATTTCTGACACAACGTCATATTATCAGTATACCACTTACAATCCATGGATTTCTGACACAACGTCATATTATCAGTATACCACTAACAATCAATGGATTTCTGACACAACGTCATATTACCAGTATACCACTAACAATCCATGGATTTCTGACACAACGTCATATTATCAGTATACCACTAACAACCCATGGATTTCTGACACAACGTCATATTATCAGTATACCACTTACAATCCATGGATTTCTGACACAACGTCATATTACCAGTATACCACTAACAATCCATGGATTTCTGACACAACGTCATATTATCAGTATACCACTTACAATCCATGGATTTCTGACACAACGTCATATTATCAGTATACCACTTACAATCCATGGATTTCTGACACAACGTCATATTACCAGTATACCACTAACAATCCATGGATTTCTGACACAACGTCATATTATCAGTATACCACTAACAATCCATGGATTTATGACACAACGACATATTACCAGTACACCACTAGCAGCCCATTGTATTATGACACAACGACATATTACCAGTATACCACTTACTATCCATGGTATTATGACACCACAACAAATTACCAGTATACCACTTACTATCCATGGTATTATGACACCACAACAAATTACCAGTATGCCACTAACAGTCCATTGTATTATGACACAACGACTTATTATCAGTATACCACTAACAATCCATGGATTTATGACACAACAACATATTATCAGTATACCACTTACTATCCATGGTATTATGACACCACAGCAAATTACCAGTATACCACTAACAATCTAAGATATTATGACACTACGACATATTACCAGTATACTACTAACAGCCCATGGTATTATGATACAACGACATATTACCAGTATACCACTAACAATCCATGGTATTATGACACCACGACATATTATCAGTATACCACCAACTATCCATGGTATTATGACTCCACATCCTATTACCAATACACTACTGGCTATCCTTACTATTACGAAACTAGCACCTATAACCCATACTCTACAAATTACCCCTTGTACGAAGCGTCCACCTACTACCCCTACACCACGGGTTACCCATGGTACTACCCCAGCACCACATACTCACCTCCATTCGCCGCTTTCCCGTCCAAAGATTACGTGGCCTCTTTAATCCAGCAGGTCATCCAGCAGCTGAATTCAGAGAGGTACAGTCAAGAACAGGCCAGCTTACTGTTGACCCAGTTGCTGCGTTATTTGGGCTATTAGTGAACCATGCGATGCTGACCGCTTTAAATTTTTTTCTCTTTTTCCCTCTATTTCGTTTTCTCTCACCCCCCCCCCCCCTCTCTGTCTTTCTGTTATTAAAGATAAATTTATTGGTCTATTTTGATTCTGTTTCTTTTTATTTAAAGACCAAATTAAAGACCAAATAAAATTTACCTTCTTTGAAATAAATTGCCTAATAGCTTTGCCTTGTGTATGTTTCTTTATATTGCCTTGTGTGTTCTTTAGAAAACATTTTAACGACATTGTGTTGCTTCTTCACATACATATTTAGTTAACTATAAAGCTCCCCCTTCCCTCCCCCCCCCCCCCCACCCGAGAAAAAAATGAAAATATTTCGAAGCTGTTCTCATTCTCTCAATAAAATAATGCACTACCAGTCTATCTGTAAACAGCTACAACAAACATACAATACCAATTTAATCGTTCATTCAAAGGCAAATATTTACACAGTAGTAGTATGAGTGGTTGGCTACATTAACTGGCACTAATAAAGCAATGTCTTGGGTTCGATGCCTCAGTGGCCAATTTTGTAAACAGTATTTGAACATAAAATAGGATTGGATTCATTCTGTTAAATTACTTGTTTTGTTTGCTTTTCGAGCCAATTAAAATTTGTTTTGTTTCACGGCATGTCTAAAATTTATAGAATTTCGGTGTTAAGTCATCATCAAATTTCTAAAAAATTTAATATTTTAATCTCCACTGTCTTAACTAGAATTTGTTAAGCTCAATTATCGTTTACAATATAAATAGCTTGCCGGATATGACCCGCGGCCTGCGGGCCTTAGTTTGGGTATTACTGATCTCGTGGATTGGATTTAGATCTAAGCCAAACATGAGTCTAAATGCTTCCAGTCATTTGTTTTGTTTGCTTGCCACGAAAATAAAAGAAGTTTGTGAAAATAAGTTTACCCGTTTAGACATATTCATATCAAATCTATATCTATATATTTCATTCTCTTCATGGCTCAAGAGTTAGAACACCACGTAATGGAAGGATTACTCTTTTATCTCTGCAAGTTGAACAGACTAGAGTTACCCCACGTAATTTTAGAGGCGAAAAAAAGAGGGGGGGGGGAGAACAAGAAGTATTCACCCGCCATTAAATAGCAGGGCATAGATTACACTCAATAGCAAGAATTACCAAATGTTTAATCTATCTACGAGAAATTTTGACCTCAAGTAATTCTTCATTAGTTTGAGGCGCGAGAGGCTTCTTTCACTAGATTCCACAATTACGGGTACTGCATAATGCCGTATTTTTTTTAATCGAGCGTTGGATTGGCGTTTTCCATATTGAATGACATCGCAAAATTACAATTCTTGTCTATATATTTCAGGAGATTTGTATAAGTTTTCAAAAGATTTTAATAATTTTCAGATATTTCCAGGACTTTTTCGTATATTTTGCAATTTCAGAAGATTTCCAGGAGCTCCTGGTAAATCGACAGGAGGCCGGGGGAAATTTGTTATAAAATGGTTTAATTTAACAATGTATACACCTAGAATTAGCGCGGGTCCTATGAAAGTGCGGGGCCCACTGCGGTCGCATAGGTTGCAATGGCCTAAGGCTGGCCCTGCAAATTAGCGGCGTATGTTAGGCCGCTGGTCGACTAGTATAATATGATGTGAAAAAGGGTTTACCTGTTTTGTTAAAAAAGTTTCGTACCTAAATGAGATAAATTTAGGTATTTAAATTGTCTATTCCCCTCGCCTTCCACTGGTTGTAGGAGCAACATTAAACATATCTTACGGTCTTCGCCAGGATTTATGGGACATCTATGCCAAATGTTTTCTTAAGATAGGTCGAACACGGTTTTGATTTCTTTGTGGTACATACATACATACATACATACATACATACATACATACATACATACATACATACATACACACATACATACATACATACATACATACATACATACATACACACATACATACATACATACATACATACATACATACATACTACATACATACATACATACATTCATACATACATACATACATACATACATACATACATACATACATACATACACACATACATACATACATACATACATACATACATACATACATACATACATACATACATACATACATACATACATACTACATACATACATACATACATACATTCATACATACATACATACACAGATACATACATAGGCCAACATACATACATAGGCCAACATACATATACCTTACATTCAATTTTATATCTATTAGATAGCTACAATACTTTTCTCTACGCTGTTAAGTCTTTAGTAATCCTTAATATTGTATTGAACTCGTAAACAATATAAAATTAGAAGCAATTCTAAAGCTCACATCAAAATGTATTTAATGAAACTAGAACAAAGAAACGAATGACAGACAGAGCTCAAAACATTGTGGAGTAACCCAACTTATCCAGCTTGTGTTGTGTTTGTAGAATTGGCGGAAAGGGCAGCAGCTCGCAGCGCCCACACGGGCAGGTCAGCCAAGCCAAAGACGTAGTAGCCCCACGTGTTGATGGCCAGGACAATAACTAGGATGCCCAGAAGGTTGAGAATAAAGCCACTTTTGACCTGAACAGGAAATAGAAAAAAACAAACTCTAGGAGATGTAGGCTTAAAGGGTTAACTTCCTGACTTCTGATTCAGCCAGGAATACCAATAACTTGGTCGAGTTTAAGTCATTCATTAAGTGCATGACTAGATTGACTTACGGGTAGCCTTAGGATGTAGGCCCTATTCATCTTCTTTTTACAATACCTCTATTCAAGTTACTCCTTCATGGAAACTGGGTGGGCTGATCTCAAAAATGGTTCTAACGATTTTACTAGAAATTTAACAGTTGAATGACAGAGAGAGAGACAAGAGAGAGAGAGAGAGAGAACGAAATACAAAGAGAGTCAAAAAGAGAAGAGAAATAGAGAACGACAGAAACAAACAGAGAAAGAGAGAGAGAAAAAAATAAACAGAGAGAGAGAGACAAAAGGAGAGATTTGTTGTGAAGACATTGGATAGGCCACACTATCTGACACTACTCACCATATCTACAACTTTGATATCGCCATAAGCGAAGACCTGGGCGTTAGGAGGCGTGGCAATGGGCAACATGAATGCGAGAGACGAGGCAGCAGTGGCGGGCAACATCAGGTAAAGTGGATGTAGCTGCATGGCTATTGCCTATATGAAAAGTGAATCAACATTTGTTTCTATGTACCATACCAAAATGTTTATTTTTAAAATAATTTCTTTTTTTTTTAAATTATCATAAATTCCAGTACTAGGACTTAAACTAGAACTCTGAGTTGGATTTATATTGGGGAGCGTAAAATTTAGATCCTGAAAATCAAGATACAATTGAATTCTTCTAAAACTAGAAACCCAAGACTAGAAGTGGCTGTTGCTTATATCAGTGTAAAAGAATTTAATCAATCAAAATATACAATAAAAACAATTAAAGAATGCCATTGTGCTGTTTAAAGGTTGGATGATTAGTTTCTCAATAGCGATCAAAGAAATCGAGCTCAAAAAGTTGATTACATTGAGTTTGTTGCCAAGTGTGATGCTGAAAATCCTCTTTTTGTTTTGTCATAAGAAAATTAACAAAGAAACAAACAACAAACAAAACAAAACAAAAAAATCATTTTATTTTAAAACATATCTAGAGGGGAAAAACTCCATCCATAAAACTATACCTACCAATAATGTACAAGTTGCCTTATTTGATATCAAACAAAATAACTAATTACCAATAATTAATTGATTAATTGAGCATTTTTGTTTATGGATTAATTTTGTGTATTTAGGTTCCATGAATAATTGTTAAAAGTATCAATTTGATCGGAGAATGTGTGAGGGAAAAAATAGCGTTACCAATTCTTTAAGGGGACTACGCCCAACTCACCGATTCACATTCACATCACGTGACAACTCGTACGAAGGAAAGCAGCTGGGGAAAAATAGGTTCTCGAAAGAGACAACTAAAGAACTCCTAGAAAGGTCGCGGGGCCAAATATATGCTAGCTACGAAAACAAACACAAGAAACTGTGAAAATCCACTTAAATAGACCTACAGCCATTAACGGCATTTGACTGCCTTTGGTGTGACAAAATATGCATGGTGCTATTGTGCCTACGTGCAAAGGCGTAGCTAGGGTGGAGGGAGTAGGAAGTATAAAAATCCCCCGGGCCGCAACTTGAGGGGGGCCCAAAATGAGTGTTTTCACATTAAATATTAAATATTACGCATAATGCAGGGGCCCCCAAAGAGGTCAAGCCCCCCGAGAGCCCAAATGAGGGTAACTTCCTAGCTACACCACTGCCTACATGGTCAGGTGAAATGCAACATATCCTTAGACTTGAGACGATGATTTATAGTTCCGTGCTTCTATGTATATGTCAACATTCTAAAAAGGTTGAAACATAATAAAGCAATTAATACTAAGACACTGTCTTGAGTTTGTGGATCTGAGACCCGATTCTGACCTACATTTCCTGTCACATGTTAGAAATACAATAAGAAGCGAGTAAGCGTCCAGTGGGTCATTGTTCTACTTACTAGTTCTTTTAACATGGGAAGGAGCAGCATAGTGACCACTGTGTTAGACACAATCTCCGTGACAGCTGAGGTCAGTATAACCACTACCAGACAGGCGGCCCACCCAGGCAGAACTTGGATAAACATAAGGTTTTGTGCGATCATTTTGGACAGCCCTGACACCTGTAAGATGATATATTTGACATTATGTGTTTAGTCCAAAAGCCTTAGAAAAGGTTACGTTGCATGAAGATTTATAGGCACAATTATATTACAAACGTGGTAGTGCCGCATACAAGACAACTCTGTATATCATTTACAAAATACAAAATCTGGGAATTAGGTTTGAACTATTTTTAATTTACCTTGATAGCCTCAGAGAGGGCAAAACCTCCTCCACAAAGGAAGATGACACCCCAAGGAAATTTTTTCATTGTTGATTTCCACGTCAATATCGAAGGCGAGGATCTGGAGGGACTTGAATCTGAAATATTGTTACACCCCTTCACCCGCCGTTCAGAGACACACATGAATAGTTTGTCCTAAGTCATCCAGTGATGACATTTGTTAAATAGTTTATTAATTTTCGATATACAATTGTTATTCATGGCAATTTATAAACATAGAAAAATAAACGAAATTAATATCATATACTGAAAGTGATACATCAATGTTATGTACCACTAATTCTATCATGCAACTCTCACATTTCAAGAGTTATTTTAAAATGAAATTTAGAAAATTGGACGGGCCGATTCTTAAGTTTGATTGAGATTTGCCCGGGCATGCTACCCTGCCTCATAGTGGCGCCCGGGTGGAAACGATCGTAAGAGGAAACAATTAGGCTAAAGGGTAGCAAAACAAAGCTCCTGTGGGAGTCCATCAGTGGGTGAGAGAGTTGCCCTCATTGCACTGTGCAGGGTTGTAAAAGAGATCCCACAACCTTGTTAACATCCAGGCACCATTCCTCAAGAATCGTTTCATAAATGGCGTGTCCCCCGCGGTTAGCCTGGTGTAGAATAGAAAAATGGCAGTGGCTCCCGGGGTACACGGCCTTCGGCCGCGTCTCTATTCCGAGAGTCTGCAGTGACCCGTGTCACTGGAAATGACAGCGTCAAACTAGACACAGTGTCAAACTAGACACTCGTAAGACAGCCAGAACACAGTGTTCTATCGGACTAGTGAGAGGGAGCTCTTGTTCGCATTCTCTGGCCTAGAGTTTCAAGAGCTCAGCTCAACCCGACAGTTTCAAATTGGAAAGAGATTGGAGGCAATAGAACGAGTACTTTTGTTATGGGCTTCATCCATGTAATACCATTATCATGATCAGTAAAACTGCTTGTGGTTAGCCTGTTTCATTCACACAAAATATTGTCAATAGAATGGTAAATGGTAAATTATTAGGGAGAAAGTTCTAACGTCAGAAAGTCGGGTCAACTTAGAAGACATTTGACCACTGTGACGTTAGAAAGACGGTTGAGGCGCTAGAGTCGAATAAAACTGAGACGTATTGCAATGTCTCGCGAATCCAACATGAAAAGTCCTAATATGAAAATGAACGTTTGTACATTTATTGCAATGACTTGACATTAAAAAAATCAAACTAACTCGATAAACCATCGAAGTATGGTAGATAAACGCACTTATACAAAATGATAAAAGTTGTTTTAAGACTAAAAAAGGCTAACATATTAATGCATTCTACAATATTCTCGTGGTCTGACATGAATTTCACTGAAGTGCCTAACATAGAAAAATGTGTGGTAATATCCTAAAACATCATTACGCCTAATGTTGCAATACAACATAATTGCAAGCCATCGGTTGCAAGGAGAAAATAGGCTAACATAAAATTGTTAACTCACAACTGTATCTATCCATGCATTCATTTAAAGTCAATTTCTTTAATCCTATTTATCTATCTATCTATCTATCTATCTATCTATCTATCTATCTATCTATCTATTCATACAGCAACCTATTATTTTTCATATTGAAAGTTTTTAAGGAACTCAAACATAAAGATGTTATCACCACTAACCTCCTTTTGACCGAAAGAATAATACATTAGGCCTCTCGTTGGGGAAAACAAACAAACTGCTGGCCACCAAAATGGCGACAGAAGCGTCCGTCACGTGTCTGCAAAATGAGACGATTCGTATATTATTGATTTTGTCGATTTAAATTTGATTAGGTCTATTAGGTCTCTGACTACAATAAGAATAATCAATTAACGGCTTGTTATTACAATAGTTGAATAGAGTCTAAAATGATGGTGGAGGTATACATTTTGACGTTTATGAAATCAACTAAACATTGTAGAACTAAGTCTCACTTGGGCCGTGTAATACTTACCCTGGTTTAAAGAAGGTGGCCCAACCAGGGAATGATCCTGGCGTTCGTAGCAACCAAAGGGAGACTAGTAGTACAAAATGAATAAGAACGATAACTTCGTTAAATCTGTATTAGAAAAGTGAATTTAAATCACACAGATGATAGATGGCTATCTAAATTGTAAATGTATTTTCAACTTTATATAAAACATAAAAACTAAAGCCATTACAAGTAATATAATATTTTATACTTTTATAGATGTTGCCTGTTCATTTATATTGCATTTTAAAGATAAATGTATTCATACTTACTATACCGAAAGATAATTGGGAGAATGACTAAGATGGATAGAATATTGCAGAGTACATCACCTTCTACCATCCTGTACATACCATTAATTAGATGACACTGACTATAGTATACACTTTCAATTTATCTTTTGTAAAAATTTTTTTGTCAAATATACGTTCTTGAAAATGTTCCGCATTGCACTTCGGAACTGGAAGTCCCGGTTCGAATCCTGGTGAAGACTGAGATTTTTAATTTCGGGATCCTTGGCCGCCCCTGAGTCCACCCAGCTCTAATGGGTATCTGAAATTAGTTGGGGAAGGTAAAGGCGATTGGTTGTTGTGCTGGCTACATGACATCCTCGTTAACCGTGGGCCACATAACAGATGAACTTTACATCACCTACCCTATAGACCACAAGGTCTGAAAAGGAAACTTTACTTTTTTCTCTTTTCTCAATAATAAAATCTTGGTCTCTGGTAGTTATAATCTTTAAAGTATTGTATTTTAACATAGACTATTTTCTTTTCCAGAAATAAAGAAATATATTCAATCTGTGTTGGATAAGGCAAAATATGTAGCTCTGAGCTTCAAAATATGTAGCTCTGAGCTTCAAAATATGTAGCTCTGAGCTTCAAAATATATAGCTCTGAGCTTCAAAATATATAGCTCTGAGTTTCAAAATATGTAGCTCTGAGCTTCAAAATATGTAACTCTGAGCTTCAAAATATGTAGCTCTGAGCTTCAAAATATGTAGCTCTGAGCTTCAAAACATGTAGCTCTGAGCTTCAAAATATATAGCTCTGAGCTTCAAAATATGTAGCTCTGAGCTTCAAAATATGTAGCTCTGAGCTTCAAAATATGTAGCTCTGAGCTTCAAAATATGTAGCTCTGAGCTTTAAAATATGTAGCTCTGAGCTTTAAAATATGTAGCTCTGAGCTTTAAAATATGTAGCTCTGAGCTTTAAAATATGTAGCTCTGAGCTTCAAAATATGTAGCTCTGAGCTTCAAAAAATGTAGCTGTGAGCTTCAAAATATATAGCTCTGAGCTTAAAAATATGTAGCTCTGAGCTTCGTGTGTGTAGAAACGTTTTGAAAGATCATTCAACTTTGAAATTGAATGCAAGTCTGTCTTTTGGTTTCTACACTGACTTTGTTTTTAAATTAATAAATGATTCAATGCGCCCTACATTTTAATCTTAAACTTTGATATTGATAGACATTGTTATATTTTGTATTATAGTTTGACAATTAAGTAAACTATCAAACAGAGTTTGTTTTATTAACCATCACTAAGATAAAATCACATTTCTTATTCCATATGCTAGGACAAAGCAGTACAAGTGCTCCTCCTCCCTAGAGCTAATAGACCATGGGGCGAGTTTTAAGTAGCTAGGAAAACCTATGACTTAGCATAGTGCATAACTTGCACTACTAGATTATGAGTAGGTCGGAAATATGTTATCTTTGGAAGGAACTCTTCTAATTTATAAGATAAGAAACATGATACCAGAGCCGGATATAGGTAATTGGAGGCCCTAGGTGAAGAGAATAGGGAGGCTCTAGATAAAGTAAATGGGGGGGGGGGGCCTAATGAAATAGAAAAACAACAAATTAAGACCGAATTATACGCAATAAATTATAAAACCGTCCTGTATCAATATTAAAATTAACAAACAGATTAAATTCTTGCGCTAATGTGCTTCATGGACGATTCGTGTTGACAAGACTCTAAATAACGTTTCGACATTTCACAAAAAGGAAGAAGCAATGGTCTTCTAACAAAGTCTTAACGAGTACATCTAAACATTCGCGAATCAACCTTACATCATGCTTGAGACTTAGAGAGATAGGCTTGTATACATAGAGCCAAAGAGTTCCGCTATGTAGGAGATTTGTTCCATTAGTCGCAATTTTTTTCTCTAAAAAATCGACGAAGTAAGTCTATCACTCGTCATTGTGGACAAAGTCATACACTATACTTTTATAGGTGACAATAGTTCTTAAGTACATGACTCAGAAACAAAACGCCAGACATGCAGGGTAAAGAAATATTTTTTAAGCAATTATGATTTTAGTCGCTAGGCGGCTAGACCAAGCCACGGACAACATGATTCTCAACGCAAGTACGAAGTATATAACTGTTGCCCAAATTTAGCAAGTCAGGTTATTACAATGCCGTTATTTGAAACTGTTTCATACGTGGAGACAGGAAACAATGAAAATAAATTTGATGACAACAAAATATTAAAATTAAGTGGCCAGTGGCGTAGCTAGTGTGGGGCAAGAGGGGGGAGAATTTGAAAATCCCATCCCCGGGTCCCTACTTGAAGGGGGCCCACATGAATGTTTTTTACATTAAATATTAAATATTGCGCAAATTGCATGGGCCTCCAAAGAGGTCAAGCCCCCGGGCCCCCAAATGATATCAAATTCCTAGCTTCGCCCCTGTAAGAGGCCAGGTGCAAACGATTCTGAAACACTACATTCACACACAGAATGTGTTTTCTAATCAATTTTTACACTTTCAAAGAACATTTATCTGTACATTGTGTATTGCTAACGACGACACTGAACGTTTAAACGTCTCTTACTGTTGAACAAATATTCATTTCGGTTGACTTACTTTAATGACCCCAGCTTGTCAAATTCTTCTCTGACTGCTCGCTTTGTTCTTTCTAATTCATTCCTTGAAACTGAAGACGAACATCTGAAGAATGACCTGCAATAGAGTCATATGGCTGCTTTCATTGGCAACATGTAGGAAGAGCGGGTTTGGTCATTAGTTTTATTATTAAGATCTAGGCTTTAAAGTCTGAATATCTCGTGTTTAATCAAATGCTATATAATATAGAAACAGACTCAAACGCTAGACCTTTAAGACAAGTAATGTATTATTTGCTCGATGAGGCATCACTGGCATTGCGAATATTGCCTTTTTTTCACAATAAACTTTGTCGATATTGTCAAAATGTTCGTTTGTTTAGTTTGATTGGTACATAAATATAACTCATCAGTCGAGCCTTATTCAAGAGCTCCCTCTCAGACAATTTATTACGTATTTATCATCCCTGATGTGTCTCACGGTGCGGTACGCACCCCTTTCCCCACCCCCTGAAAGCCACTGCACTGAGCACCATTAGTTGATTGATTGGAATCAAATGCTTGACTCATTTGAGTATACGAACGCTTTTTAATATTGCAAAGTAAATGTTTTAATTAACATGTAAATCTTAAAGACCTGTTCAAGTTAAAATACCTAAATCCAAAACCTGTTCTATACATCCAAACGTAAGTACCAAACAGTAGAAGCAGCGACATTGGAAACCCAAAAAGAAACCATTTGGCAAAAGTGACAGGCGCTTCTTTGTACAGACTGTAAGAGACAAAAAAAGCGATTCCTCATGTTAGCAATATTAATGAACGAAAAAGTTTATTATTATTTTTTATTGTGTAGATAGAGACTTATATGCACAAACAAAGGCACCGAAAGCAAAATGCTAGAAAACATAATGGACCAAGAGAAAGTATTTGCTATAAACACCTTGTCATACAAGCAACCTAACATAGTTATATCAACTACGTCAAGGACTGAACACAACACAACACGGGTTCAAGCATTGGCAGCTTACTCTGTGACCATGCGAGCTAGCACCATGTTAGGGGCAGTTCCGGTCAGTGTGGCCATGCCTCCTATGTTGGAGGAGTAACAGACGCAGAGACTGAAGATCTTCAGGAGAACCATGTTTCTGGGGTCCAGATTATGGAGCTCAATTGTTTCGTCGACTTTATCATCACGCTTCTCTCTTTTCTTGCTTTCGTGTCGCTGTTTGAAAGAATTAATAGTTAAGGTCCGAAAATCAGGTTCACATTGTCACTATTTAAGGAAAATATAAGGGAAGAAAAATATAAAAGCAATCCTTTTAAAAAACAAAATAAATCTTATCTAAAGGGGAAAAATCCGCCCTTAAAACTATATCCAACAATAATGTACAAGTTATTTTCCTTATTTCATATCAAACAAAATAATTAATTACCAATAATTAATTTACTAATTGGGTATTTTAAAAATTATTGATTAATTGTTTGAAGTGTGAAATTGATTGGAGAATAGAGTTAACACTTCTTTAAGCGGACTAAAAAATTTAGCCATATCAGTGGATACTGAAGGATTAGTTTCCTTTGTTGGTATCAAACAGAATAGATAATTACCTGTAATTAATTGTCTAATTGGTTACTTTTTTTTATTGTTTATTATTGTCTTGTCTATGACAATGGATAATAATGTTAGTTTGAACTTGATACGAGAATGGGTGTGGGAAAAATAACGTGTAGACATTTTTTACCAAAAAGACAGACAAATAGAAATGAAATCTTATATTAATTATAATTGTATCAATTAGTTTGATTCCACAAGGTTTGTTTTTATGTATGTATTTGACCAGCGTTTGCATATCAAGGAAACTATTTCGTTTGCACGTTTCATGATATATTAATGTCATACATGATAACCTTGATTTTATCCAATTTCAGAAGAGTTTAATATAAAGTTTTAAGTGCTAAAAATATATTAAAGCCCTCTGAATTGAATTATACCGATGAATGTCCAGACTCTTCATGTCGCCCAATAACTGTTTCTTTAAATTCCACGGATTTCTCACAATGTTTAGTTCTTACTGTCATGGAGTCATTCACCTCAAGTCGTTCTCTACACATGTAACAGAAAAAGGTACACAATCATTATACAAGAATTGAATTGAGAGCTGTTCTATGGGGGTAAGTTGTCATTGAAAACAACAAATATAAAAACAAAGACAACATGAGACTGCATAAAGAATCTTTCCACCATATACAGCTGGTGGACAGTGTAAAAAGGAAACAATTCTCTGTTGTTGTTACCTAGCAAGGCTTAGTGTAAAGTAATACTGACTTCAAGGATGACATTATTTAAAAAAGTTTACATTTAAAATCTTTTCAAGCTATATAGATAGATAGAAATAAAACTAGAAAGATAGATAGCTAGATAGACATGATAGTAAGGCTAGTCTTCGAGTCCGAAGATTAGTGAGGAATGCAGTATTTCCCGTGGCTGCGCAGTCCCATCTGTGACCTAAATATTTTGCCACTTCCAGGGCAAGCATAACCATTGTCCGCAGGTGGTCGATTTAGATTTTCTTTTCGCCGTCTGCGTTTGTCCTCGGCAGCAGATTTTCTTTTGGTCTCAAATGTGTATCCCGCGGCCTTCGTGAGTGACCTCCAGCTGTCTCGTTCTGGGGCCGCATGCAACCAGGTGCTCTCTTCTATGTCAGCCAAGCCAAGTTGGTGCCTTAGCTGGTCTTTGAAGCGTTTCCGTGGGGCGCCTCTGTTACGTCGAACACCTTTTAGCTCACCAAAAAAAAAAAAGACTGCATTTGGCATACGTTCGTCTCCGATACGGAATACGTGCCCTACCCAGCATATATATATGTTAGGTAGGTAGGTGGATGGATGGATGGCTAGATAGATAGGAGTAGATCGACAAATTGTTTTGTTGCTCACGTCTCGTATTTCAGTATTCTTACAATGTCTAATTTAATGACGCTCCTTAAGTTAAAACTTTTATATTCACTTAACAAGCACATAGATTTGACTTTTTAGTCTTAAAATAGATTGAATATTCCAACAATATCACACATGTCTGAGGAGAATGGTGTATAGATACGTTAACATAGTCAACTAAACACTGAGATCACTTATGTCGCTTAAACAGCTGACAAAACAATAAGATAATTCAAGTTAATAATAGAGATTAAACTCACCTTAATATCTCCGTTAATTCACTCGAAGGCAATGATGTCTGCTCGATTGATATATCTAATGAAAGGAAAACGTAACCGTATTTAGGGCAGACACCGACATATATATAACAAAACCAAACAAAGAATAAACAAATAAAGTCTTTGGTAAGCTATTTATAAAATTAATACAACAAATCCTTGTCACTAAATTATGTTTGAAACAATGTGTGTAGTATGTCTTCCTACTATAAAAGAATCAATTGAATTATAACTTTTAGAATGGACTTCTACAGTAACAAACAACAACAGTTACGAAGTCGGATTGTTCATTTTGCAAATCTATTTTTTTTTTTAGCTGTAAGAAGAATTATCAGTGATCTCCAATAATTTAAATTATTTGTGAAAGATTACTTAGGTGCATCAAAATTTTAGACCTTGTGATGATGTTAATGTCTTCTATTTCTTTATCTAGCAGTTAACGAGCAGGGTGTCATGTGGCCAGCACAACGACCAACCGCCTTTACTGTCTCCAAGTCAGGTACCCATTAGACCCTAACCTTATCCCAAAATCAAAATCCTAGCCTTCACTTAGATTCGAACTTAGGTTCTCAAGCGCTCGACCACTCAGCCACGTCGCCTCCATATGTTGTGTCCAGCGTGCAATTTATCTCTAGATTACCTTCTAAACCCTCGAATGTTAAAAATAAGACTAAAGATAAAGAAACTGTGTCTACCTAAGTGACATTTCCACTCATTAAAGACGCAGGGTTTTATATTGTTTTTAAACAGGTTTGTTTAATAGTCTATCAGTAAAGAAAGACCTATGGATATTAGCATGGATATAAGGTTTTAGACCTAATTAGTGTCTCTATAGGCTGTACCTTCTTCTTCTGAGGACTGACCATTGACCTCGGAAGTGGTTGTCAAAAGTTTGACCAAAAGCGCTCTAGTGATAGGTATCATCATGGCGGTGGTAGCCATGTTGCTGATCCACATAGACAGGAAGGCTGTGGTCACCATGACACCCAGGAGAAGTCTTCGATTAAAAAAAAAAAAAAAAAGAAAAGGCTAAAATAAAATAATGTTATAAAAAAAAAAAAAAAAAAGAAAACTACTAACAATTTTTGCCTTGCCAAACGAGTTTGATAGAAATCTTCTGAGACCTACCACTTTATTTACCAAATGTATGCGTAAGTTTTGTTGAGGTCCTTAGATCTAAAGATTAGCTACTGATATCTATGTAAATCGCAGAGTATTTACATCTATTCCTTAGCTTGTTTGTTGCGATATCTGTGATTCGACATTTTCTTTTGAATACTTAGTCAAAATAGCAGAAATAAATTGATTTGATATTGAATGGGATGTACTTCATTCAGGAGACTCTTCTCCTTGTGTTTTATGCTATAGCGGCCCCTAAAGCATTTTTTTTTAAAAAGTTATAGCATATTATGCACATAGGTATAAACCATTGTTCTTGTAGATTAAACCTCGGTGATAATGTTTCGCTATCCGATTTGGCATTAGCACGTCCATATACACTGTCTCAACCCTTGTGGTCTATAGGGCAGTGGAAGTAAACGTCCTCTGTTTCTGTGGCCTACGGGTAACAAGGTTGTCATGTGGCCAGCACAACGACCAACCACCTTTACTTTTCCCCAACTAATGTCAGCAACCCATTGGGTAGACTCAAAGGCGCCCAAAGATCCCGAAATTAAAAATCCCAGTCTACATCAGGATTCGAACCCGGGATCCCCGGCTCAGAAGCCAAATGCTTAACCATTCAGTCACCGCACCACTTGTTTTATCCTGTAAATTCCGTTAATAATAATCAATAAGTAAATCAAGGTTGTGGGTGTGATGTTTCTTTTCTTCATCTTTACTGACGACGTTCCTTTTTTTTTTTCAATCAGCCAGTAGTATGAAATTTAAAAGTACATGTTAAGTTTGTTCATTCATTAAAACTCTTGTTTCAGAGCTGACATTTTAAGAAAATTATTGTTCTTACTTTGAGCAGATAGTATTGATAGGGTACTGTGATGTAGACCTATTTAGACAGCGATGTCCTCCGCATAACAAAGATAGTATAGGAATATTTATAGATTATTAAAAGTTGGCATTTAGATTCTACGACAAGATCGTTTAGTGACTGAGACTTGACTTTGACTCTTTTTGTGTTTTAGATTATTTAAGCGTTAAAGCTGTTTGGGCTTTTGTCTTGGCCACGTGTCAAATTTTTGTGTGATATTACGTACTTGAAAAATTAAAGGTTTATATAGTTTACTTAAAACTAAAACAGTTATGAGAGGTAGTCAGCAGTTTACCGCCTGGGTTCAACTCCAATCAGCAAAAGTATTCTTAAGGCTATTCTCTTATGCAGCATTGTTTTCTCTATGGCTATAGCCACAATGGTTCCACCAATCAGAAGAAAGGAGACATCCTGCATGTTATCATGATAAAATCAATCAATCAATCAATCAATCAATCAATCAATCAATCAATCAATCAATCAATCAATCAATCTATCTATCTATCTATCTATCTATCTATCTATCTATCTATCTATCTGTCTGTTACCTCTAGAAATACTTTACACATGCGTGAGGAGGAGGCTACACCCAGCAGCGGCGCCAGGGCAATGGGTATGACTGAGGTTACAGGTAACGGGAAGGCTTCAGTCACCCAATAAACTGTCATGATTAGAACTATGAAACCACATTTGGATTCCTGTACAGCAGTTACAAACAATGTTAAAACAATCAATGTTTTTTACAGTCAGTCTTATAACTATCATTGATTTTACAATCAGTTTTATAACATTCACTGATTTTACATGTAGTCTAGTAACAATTACTGATTTTCCAATCAATGTTATAACAACTGATGTTCATGTTGACAGTTCAAGTAAAACCAACAATTATTACAGCATAATGAAATACTTTTTAAACGTTCTCACGTGCACAAACATATATCTTTTTAGAAAGGGGGAAAAACGCTATTACTTTTGTGTGGTTTGTCTGTCCAACCGTCCGTCCGTCCGTCCCTCTTAGATCTCAGAAACTAGAAGAGAAAATGAAAATCGGAAATCATGATATTTTAGATCATTGAAAGTTCTAATGCAACGGCTACTTTTTTTTTTGTTTTCCGAAAGTGAACCATCTAATTTTTTAAATTATCTTTGCAAGCAGATTAAAAAAAAACAACATTTAATAAAAAAAACTTCCGGGAAGGTAATTATTTTTTAAAAAGGTCACATACTTCTTCATTAATAACTTAAGCTTCATTCACAGATTCGCGCATTGGTACAAAAAATGTGCATCTAAGGTCACAATGGAAAAAGTGTCAATGGATCATGCTAAAATATATTTTCCATTTATTAACTATCTCATTGAATGGAATACTGATTCAAATGATGTGTTTTAAAAAGAATTTTGATACGAACTTCGTTTTAGTTATAAGTTTCAAAAATAACAAACTACTTTCATAACGCGCAGTTTTGACATATCGTCATAATATACATGACAGTCTCAATAAAACTAAATATGGTCCAGATCTAGATATATTTATGATATTGATCTATATATTAGAAATATATTAATAATTTGAATAAAATTTTTATTATTAAGGCAATAGCTTATCTTCTGACAGCTTAGGGGTGCTCATTTAATTATTATGTAAACAGTGTAGTATCTAATTAAGAAGTGAATCGGATACGAAACAGCATAGTTTGCTATGGTTTGCCATAGTAGAACTACATCATTACACATTACCAAAATGCCTACTATTCCTGATCATAAGCCTAGGTCTAGTAATTTTAAGGTTGAACGAATTCTAGTCTAGATCTAGATTCTATATCAAGATTTTAGTTCTAGATCTAGTTCTATATTATTAATCTATATCTAATTCTATATCTAGACTTAGATCTAGATCTAGATCTAGACTTAGATTTAGTCTAGATCTAACTAGATCGAGATCTAGTTTGTATGACCAATGGCAATGGAGATATATTACTTTTTTTTTTTGCGAGGGGAAAGTCTTGTCCAAGTCTGTCGACATGTCATTTCTAGATAGCTCACTACCTAAATGTAGGTCAAGAATTTATTTTTTTTTCGTGTTGCCAATTTATCTAATTTTGTAAGAAGAATAAATCTTTTTAGTTTCTCTTTATTACATGTAACATGTTATTAATTTTGAATGTATGGATAAAGTTAATAATTATTATTTAAAAAAATGAATGTAGGCTAAGTGTACGCTAAATGAATATATTGAGATGCTGTGGCTGAGGGGTAAAGCACTTGTAACCGGAAGTCCCGTGTTCGAATCCTGGTAAAGATTCTACGTACACCACTTCGGGGGCCGATTTTGAGTCTGTTAAATTTTCCTTTTTGTTCGAAAAATAGTTTATTTATTACATATTACAAGTAACATCCGACCAGTACCTGCGATCTCTGACTGTAAGGAAACACAAGAGGAGACAGTAGAACGGGGGTCAGGATGACCAAAATAGTCTTCCAACTGGTTCTGCAAAATATCAGTACACTTCCGACCATGACAGCTGGCTGGACTAAATCTTTCTTTTTAATTTTTTTTTGTTTGACCTAACCTATGAAATATAGATAAATATATACGGTTTATTTTATATAATACCATAAAAGAACTATTTAAATAATAATAATAATAATAATAATCTTTATTATCCGTAAGGAAATTTGTCTTACAATTTGTGCATTACCAAACAAAAAACATTATAACTATAAGAAACCAAAGTGTACATTCACACCAGACTCACTCATAATTTACCGCATTAATAAGACTAATTCACAATCAAAACATGCTTTCTATTGTAATAAAGTCAATGTTTTGTTAATCTACAGCTAGGCTAAATTAAAAGGAGCCAAAAAGTAGAAATGATTCGGAATATTCCATTAACAACATATAGAGCAGCGATTCTCAAACGGGTGGACCGACGTCCAGACTACGGAGGGTGGGGGTGGGCTGAGGGAGAAGGGAGAGGGAGTTCAATTTACTTTTAAGTGAATAAAAAAAATGTTGCGATTTCTTTGTAGCTAGAGATCCAGCTTTGAATATTCACCAAGTAAAATGACACTCTTTCAAAAACTTATAAATTTAAATTTAGCAACGTTGGTTTATATTCGAAGTAAAACCATTAAAAATGTGTTTCGTATTCACCAGTGACGTTTGCAACAATACTGTCTTGAACAGTACTGTCTCTTGGAAGAATTTCAATCTGCATATAGGAAGTGCCGTAGCACAGAGACAGCAGTGGTCAGGGTACTAAACGACTTACTTCACAATTCCGACAAAGGCCACATATCAATTCTTTCTATGCTGGACTTGTCCGCAGCCTTTGATACGCTAGACCATGAAATTATGATGGCCAGATTCTCTGCAACTTTTGGTTTAGCAGGAGTCGTCCTAAAGTGGCTTGGATCCTACCTGACGGAACGCACCCAAAGTGTCGTTGTTAGCGGGACGGAATCAACAAGCTTACTTTTGAAGTACGGAGTACCCCAAGGATCAGTTCTAGGCCCAGTACTGTTCACTATGTACACATATCCACTCAGCGGTGTCATACGGCCAACCGGCATCTTGTACCATTTCTTTGCCGATGACTCACAGTTATACGATTCATCAGTACCCTCAGAGGTGTCGCATCTGGCAGAGAAAATCAGTAGTACCGTTGCAAGGGTGAGCGATTGGATGGTTGAAAATAAACTCAAGATGAACGAAGACAAGACAGAAATAATTAAGATTGGCACTAGGAACAATGTCTCAAAAGTTGAAAGCACAGATTCTCTCTTTATCACGAACTGCCATGTTCCTTTTGTCCATGTAGTGCGGAATCTTGGAGTTTTCTTCGACTCAACACTATCTTTCGACCCACACATAAATCAGCTCTGCAAAGGTCTTTATCTGCAGCTGCGCAGATTAGGCCAGATCCGACCATATTTAACAACGGAGTCAACAAAAACGCTAGCTGTGGCATTCATACTCTCCCGCCTTGACTACTGCAACGCCGTGCTAGCAGGTATACCTGATGACAAAATAGCCAAGCTGCAACGTATACAGAACAACGCCGCTCGAATAGTCCTTAAAAAAACTAGACAAGATTCTGCTACTACGCTCTTGCGCACGCTCCATTGGCTTCCCGTGAAAGCGAGAATCGATTACAAGGTCGCCACACTTTGTCATCAGTGTATATATAACAATGAGATGCCCTTGTACCTTAGCGAACTGATTACTCCATATGTCCCCCAGAGAACCCTGCGCTCAATGGACTCAACGCTTTTAGTAGTGCCACGTTTCTCCCTCAAAAGCTACGGTCTACGTGCTTTTTCAGTTCACGGACCAAAGGTTTGGAACTCACTCCCCATTGATCTCAGACAGACAACATGCTATACCACTTTTAAGAAGAACATTAAGACCTACTTGTTTAAAACTTTTTTAGATTAACTGTTATTCTGGCAATTGTGTTTATGTTTGTAATGTTGTTACAGCGCCTTGAGCCTACATTTTGTTTGTTAACAGCGCTTTATAAATAAAATTATTATTATTAAATTATTATTAATATAGACTCCAAAAATTTTGAAGAAAACATTTCAAAACACTCGACAACCTTATGTTCACGGCTAAAAGTCCATCGCGACAGGCGTGTAACAAAACACGGCTACAAGTCCATCGCGACAGGCGTGTAACAAAACACGGCTACAAGTCCATCGCGACAGGCGTGTAACAAAACACGGCTACAAGTTCATCGCGACAGGCATGTAACAAAACACGGCTACAAGTCCATCGCGACAGGCGTGTAACAAAACACGGCTACAAGTCCATCGCGACAGGCGTGTAATAAAACAAAAAGATTATCTCACGAAGATCAGGCTCATTATGGGGACGCGGTGGCTAGGTAGTTAAGGGCGTAGCTCCAAACCTGAGGTCCTAGGTTCAAATCTCGATGAGGACTGGGATTTTGAATTTCGGGATTTTTAGGGCGCCTCTGAGTCCACCCAACTCTAATGGGTATCTGATTTCAGTTGGGGAAAGTAAAGACGGTTGGTCATCTTGCTGACCACATAACACCTTGCTAGTTAACCGTTGGCCAAAGAAACAGATGAACTTAACATCATCTGCCTCATAGAACGCAAGGTCTGAAAGGGAAACCTCACTGTACACCAGGCTCACTACACCTTATATACATCGAATGTCCTTGGATTTAAAGTGTATTAGAAAATCAAACATAAAAACTCTGAACTAGAATACTTAGATTATTAAATTACCTTAACTTTCGGATATCATAGAATCCATTGTGTGTCAATATTTTACTAAAGAAATATTTATTTAACAGCCATACCCCTCGTCAGTCAGATGAAAACCAAAACAAAGAAACTCAATAGATCTGTATGATAACGCTTTAACAATTATATTAATGAATACAGATAATATACACTATCTAGGATTCTAAATATTTAGTCCACTTTTTAAACTCGATTGTCGGACAGTAATGGACAGTGACCAATAGAGATTGTCACGCCACCAGCACGTTTTTTTTTAAATGTGTAATGAACTGTGAGACGGTAGTCTCTAAGTAACTGTCGTAATGACCTGTGATACAGTAGTCTCTAACTAACTATCGTGACTTCGTGTATATTCCTGTGTTCGTTTGTGTCTGTGACTGTACTGATAGCATAAATGCAACTTGAAAGGGAGCCCGATCTAACGTTGGAATTAAGTTATCCTTAATGTGAGAAGCTTAAAGAAAAATTTTATGTGGATTACGGCAAGAAACTCTTGTTTCCAATTTACACATGGCAAATGGCTAATTCATAGCTAAAGCTTATATTAAGCAAACTTGTATCAAATCAATTAGCCATGTAATTAAAAGAAAAATTTAATACATCGAGAATTACAATAACAAGGTTACAAAGACAGTTTGTGTACAAACACAAACTGAAAATCGGCCCCCGAAGTGGCCCACCCAGGCAGGTAAAAAGGCAGGTTGAAATTCTATCAAATACAAATGACAGAAAATAATGAAGAAAAAAGGTTAATCGATCTTGTGTGGTGCCCCAGCGGTCCAGCAGACCAAAAGGATAGGTGAAAGTGAAAGTGAAATTAAATGCGAACCTGGCCTAACTGATGTCTTATAATGAATATCTAATTGATCTAATTGTTTTGGAAAGGGTCAATCTCTTAATCAAATCCTCAAAAAAAAAAAAAAAAAAAAAAACTTTTAGTTCAGTATTCTTTCACCATTCTACTGTGCTGTAGTGCACCAGATAATATGAAAACCTACGAAACCTACTTATTAATTGTTATTATAAATTATGCCCAACTTATATGCATACTAAATAGCTTTTTTTCTCTTAAAAAAAAGTAAACATTATTTTGGAGTAAACTTAGTAGTTAGTAGGACAGAACTTACATAACGTAGCATTACAAATGTAAAAAAATAATAATTTTTTAACAAAAGTCTAAAACCATTTGCATAAAATTGTTAGAAATACGGTATATAATTATCCCTTCTACTCTACTAAAGAGCCTCGCTTATTTGTTACTATTAATAGTGAATAGTTGTAAAGTGGTGTATTTTTATGAAAAAAAAACTGCTTCCATAAGTGATTTAAAAAATTAGATTTTTTTGCTTTTAGAAAAGAAAAAAGTAGCCGTTACATCAGAACTTTGAATGGACTAAAATATTATGATGTTATCTTTTCTAGTTTACGAGATCTAAACGGGAAGGACGGACAGAGGGAAAGACATTTCACACAAAACTAATAGCGTCTTTTCCCCTTTCGGGGGCCGCTAAAAAAACATTTATAAAAATTTAAAAAAAGGGGAACGACCTGAATTCAAACTATGGTTCAAGCCTTCTCAGGCCAACTCAGGTAATCACTCCCCCCTTTTTAGAGGACTCGAAAGGGGAAAAGACGCTATTAGTTTTGTGTGACATGTCTGTCTGTCCGTCTGTCCGTCAACATTAGGAAGAGGAGAACGATTTCAGCCCAAGTCTAGAGCCAAAATGAAGATGCTGTGCTAAAGACTGATGTTGTTTTGTGGGCTTGTGATGTCCCTGTCATTAAACATCTTTGCCTAGTTGAGTTGCCTCCCTGAAGTTTTTACAATATAAATCTTTTAATTTTTTTTCTCTTTATATGTTCTTGTTATCTACCTGAGTGAATCACATCGAGGGCAGATTTTGAGTTTGTTTTCTGTTGTTGTTTTTTTGTTCAATTAAACTTGTAGCGCAAACAAATAATGCAAAAATAAACGATGGATCTCAAGTGTAGGCCTCTGTAGTCTTACTTGTATATTCAAGCGCATCAAATAATATTGTATTATAAAATACATTAAAAGCAACAACGAAGAATGCAAATAACAGCAGAAATAAATGGTGAAGAAATAGACACAAACCTGTTTCGACCTGGGGAGCAAGGGGGGAGGGGAGATACGTAAACATCAGAGGCGATAGCGCAACAACAACACGTCGAGTCCATGGAACCGCGCCTCTGTGGATTCATTCTGTACTAAGGGCAGGATATCACCGTGCCAAGGGCCGGGTCTGACCTGCGGTCTTAGTTTAGGCATCTTTGCATGAAGAAACAGAAGAAACCAGTGATGATTGTTTTACAAAGGATTGTTCTTCCAACGTTTGGACAACGCTACAGCATTTAGAACAGCAGCGTTACCAAATGTGGACCTGGTTTGGGGCTGCATTATTAGTATGCATAGTGTTACAAATAAACAGTGATAGGTAGAGGTCAACGTATGACCCCGGTGAGATGACACAGAAGCGAGTGTTCTCTGAAATCTACATGTACAAACAAAGACAGGATGTGACGTGTCCACACGTGTTGTTCCAGGGGACGAACAGATATAAGTAGGGGGACAGTTACTAATGAATAGTGACAGATAGAGGTCACAACTTGTGACCCCGGCAAGATGACACTGCAGCCGATGTTTTCTGGAATCTACATGTATAAACAAAGACAGGATGTGACGTTTCCTTACGTGTTATTCCAAAGGATACTAGCCGTGTTTGTGCAACTTTGGAGAAGCGATTAGGGACTCTATATAAGCCAGAGAGTTAATGTGAAAGTCAGTCGTATGGAGTCGTGAGTGAGCCGTTACAGTCGATACAGACTATGTAAGACGTGTGCGGCTCTGTGGAAGAGAAATGTGTACGACTCGGTGCAAGTTAACTAGGGTAGAGTTAACTGGAGTGGACTACTGTCGCTAAAGTCTATACAGCGAACTACAGTGGACTTGAGCCGTTACAGTCGATACAGTCGATGTAAGACGTGTGCGGCTCTGATTCGGTAGACTTGAGTACGACTTGGTTCTGCCTTGGGAGACCTGGAGCGACACTGGGAAGTGTGTCGTTGGTCTGTTCTGTGGAATACGGCTCGATGCAAGTAGAGAAGAGATGAATAGCAACGAAGTGAAGAGATGAATTGCAACGAAGTGAAGAGATGAATTGCAACGAAGTATAGCTAACTGTAAACTGACAGATATTGTACAGTCTTCTACGCTACACGTTACAGTAACAAATTGTTAGAGTTAATAGTCAATAAAGTTATATGAAGCTGAAAGTTGAGTCGTCAAGTTCATTGCAGTGTTTTTATTTGTGTGCCTACTAGTACATTTAGCCAGTAGATTCAGAAATACGTAACAATATTAAATGTTATATATTTATGGGCCTTTTAGTTATACACTGAGAGAGTTAGAGAGAGAGAAAGAGAGGGTAAAAGAGAGAGAGAAAGAGGGAGAAAGAGAGAGTAAGAAAGAGAAAGAAAGAGAAAGAGAGCAAGAGAGAGAGAGAGAATGTAACAGAGAGAAATAGAGAGAGAAAAAAGAGTAAGAGAGAGAAAGCGAGAATAAGAGAGAGAGAGAGAAAGTAAGAGAGAGAGAGAGAAAAAGAGAGTAAGAGAGAGAAAGAGAGAAATAGAGAGTGAGAAAGAGAAAGAGAAAATAGGGAGTAAGAGAGAGAAAGAGAGTGAGAGAGAGAAATAGAGAGTAAGAGAGAGAAAGCGAGAGTAAGAGAGAAAGAGAGAGAGAGAGAAAGAGAGAGTAAGAAAGAGAAAGAGAAAAGATAGTAAGAGAATGAAAGAGAGAAATAGAGAGTAAGAAAGAGTAAGAGAGTGAGAGAGAGAAATAGAGAGTAAGACAGAGATGTTGAGACACAACGACAGCTGCTCTGGGTCACACATCCATCCGGTAGGGGGGGGGGGACTTCCGCAAAGTCGAACTTTTTGGGCGAGCTTTAAGAACTTGTTTTTATTAATGGTTACCAGTGACAGCTCGGTTCGGAAGCCAAACGCTTAGTCACTGTACCTACATGCAGTGCCGGCCTTAGGCCACTTCAACCTATGCCGCAGCAGTGAGCCCGCAGTTTCACAAGCCCCGTTTTGTTCAAATTCTTGATTCAGAAAAAAAAAATTTGCTAAAAATTGGGCTTTGTAGCAATCTTTCAACAGGAAACGAAAAGGCAGTAAAATGAATGTGCGGAGAACCCACACACTATCATGAGAAATTGGTTCAACAGAATTGTGGACCATGCATTTTTGGTCTTTGCAGCCGAGATTTGAACAGCTGAAATCAGGCCACAATCTTTTTTTGTCCACTTCAAGAGCCTTCGGCGTGATGAAATACGAAAGTTTGGAACGTCATCAATAGACCAGTCAGCAGTGAGCAGATATATGTGGGCGAGAATTAACAGATGAAATGGAATCTTTAAGGTATATTCTACCAAATACCGCTAAAACACAGGTAGACATTTTAGCTTATCTGTCCACTAATGGAAAATATACACTGCTTTCCCAAACTACTTTGTTGCACTCAGAATATTTTTAATAATAATATCGGTAACTGTGGCATCTGGTGAAGAAGCTACTCGAGCCTCAAACTAATCAAGGATTACTTGAGGTCAACAGTTCATAAAGAGAGATTGAACAATTTGGCTATTTGAGCGTGATCTATGTAGGAAACAAAATTTTGATGATATGACTTCGCTACACGTATGGGTAAAGTTAAATTGATCATGATTTTGTACTTAGAATGAGTAAAATGCAAAAGGCGAATTTATTTTCTAAAACAAAATCTTAATTTTCACCCCTCGCAATCCGTTTCGCATAGGGCCCGCAACTATTAGGGCAGGCCCAGCCAACATGCCTCCGTAAGCTTGACCTAATTTGACACTAGGCAAGTCCTCGCAGCGCAGAGTTATAGTCCTAAGGGAGCTGTTGTTTCACTTTTTATTTCATTACACTAATTTTAATTATATTTTCAATCAACAAAAATTGAGAGACTAATTTTCTAATGTTGAATTTCTGTTATCTATAAATAAATCCTACATTATACAATTAGGACTTTTTTTTGGGTGTCATTTAGATGTCCCTTCACTAACTGAAGTAAAACATTCCTCCATTTTTTCAATTGGTCCAAATCATCAAATAGATTTAATTTAAATAAAGGGAGACAGTAAGGAGAATATATGTATTTTTTAAAAGAGCTAGATTTTTATCTAAATATACAATATTGTCTTCAAGATTATGTTGTTTTATTTATATTCTAATACTGATATATTAGTTTTAAAAATGATTTAAAAAGAAGAAAAATATTGATGTAAAAATACTTTTTTGTTAAGAAAAATGAATTTACATGAAAAGAAGGATGGCTTGCAGAATATTGTTGTATAAATATATAATTAAATTCACTATATAGTACTGTTATAGTAAAGTAATGTAACTATTATATAATGTAAATTTCAACTTCTGCAATTCGTAACTCATTATGCATTAAAGTTGAATTTACACTTTTTGCAAGGGTGCAATCCTTGGTGACGTAGCTGACCCTACATTGTAAGTTTCACAGTAGAATATTGTCACGCCCACTTTCAGGTGTTTTTTTTGTTACTGCAAACACTGCAGTCTTTAAGTCTTTCTGTTTGGAAAGTGAACTATGAAATGCTGTCTTTTGTTTAGTCTCTGATTGGAGTTATCCCCCCATCCCCTCCACACTGCCCTTAATGCTGTGAAAAACGATCTTGGTCAATCTATTTTATTTATTTTCCGGAATAATTTCACAATTATCATTTACTTTTTTCTGTATAAATTAGTTATTTAAAATTTAGGAATCAGGAATTGGAACAAAAAGTTTGATACTCAAATTCAATCCTAATTATTATGGCCCACTGGGTGCGACATTCGACCGGAACGGGAAAAAAATGTCCTACCCAGTGAGACATTCAACTAAAAAGGGCTAATGAAGAATCTATTCTATATATCTAATTCTCTTCTTCGCTCAAGAGTTTGGACGAGAAGAATAAGTAAAGGAAAGATCACTCTTTTATTTCTGCGGATAGAGTTATCCCACGAACTTTACGAGCCTTGCGTGTAGCGAAGTCATACAGTATATCATAAAAATTATATTTCCTACATAGATCACGCTCAATAGCAAGAATTAACAAATGTTTCAATCTATCTACGAGAAATGTTGAACTAAAGTAATTTTTTTATTAGTTTGAGACGCGAGAAGCTTCTTTCACCAGATTCCAACATTCCGAAATTATCGCGCGTAGGATTGGTATTTTCCTTATTGAATGACACCCCGAAATGGCAATTTTCGTCTATATATTTCAGGAGATTCGTATGAGTTTTCTAAAGATTTTAATAATATCCGGATATTTCCAGGACTTTTTCGTATATTTTGCAATTTCAGGAGATTTTCAGGAGCTCCTGGTAAATTGACAGGAAGCCGCGGGAAATCTGTTATAAGTTATACAATGGTTTAATTTAATAATTTATACACCTAGAATTAGCGCGGGTCCTATGAAAGTGCGGGGCCCACTTCGGTCTCATAAGTGCGGAGCCCACTGCTGTCAATTAAGGCCGGCCCTACAATGAATAATGCCTACGTGCGGTCTACCTTAAATAATGCCAACGTGCGGAAATACCCAAAGACTTATGGTCCGTTCAAAATAAATATGTTATTGTTCTCTAGCCAAATTTAAATTTATTTAATTTTACAATTTAAACAAATTATAACGGCCAACTACACTTTTTTTCACAGTGTGGCCAACAAGCTAGTAATTGTTTTCCCAGCAATATACATTAACTGTAAAATTTCTAGGGAAATCGTTAGAGCCGTTTTCGAGTTCCGTGTCAAGGTTCCTCCCGGGTGGTACCCAGGTACCAGGTTCCATGATGGTACGAGCTGAATAGCTCATTCATCTCTCCCCTGAAGCTTTTACACCAGTATTTATTAACGGCAGACCACTTTGTGGTTACATCAGAATTTAATTCACCTGCAAAACCAAACCATCAAACTGCGATAGGCCAACACAGCACCAGAAACACGCACAATAACTAAATAACAAGTAGGCTGGTAGGTTATTGTAGAAATCAGTCATTAGATGTCATAAAAAAGAAATGTCAGTAGGTGGATACGATGACGTTGAAATCAGTCGTTTGGATGGTAGGGACTACAGGGGATGTAATAATCAGTTGGTAGGCTAACTGGATTATGTAACAAGCTAAATAAAAAATACTAACAAAAATAGAAAGCTCATAGAGTAACTGTATCAATTAGGATCAGTCAAGTACTGAAATATTTTATAGATCTACTAGACTAACAATAATAAATCTGTGCGATTAGAAACATGTTTACTCTGTGTTTGTTTAGCGAATTGTTTACTATCACAATGCGCTATGATACTACACACACTTGTCTGCACCAGTTGGGAAAGGGGGAGGGGGAGAAAGAAGGTGGTACACGGGGAAATGTTACCGTGATCACTTTAAAGTGCATTTGATTCGAGCTCAAGCCTCTTCAGTTTTACTCTCCACCACTGTGCCAACGAAGTGCTCATGAAAAAAGTTTTTAAAAAGTTATATATTGATAGTTTCAAGCATTTAGCTACTACCTAATTCTCTACACAAATTATAAAGGGGAAAAAATTCAACATATGCCACTTCATCTGTTAAGTACAATTTCTTTAGAAGGATGATGTAAGAATCAATCAATAAATTGGTAGGGCGATGTAAGATTCAATCAATAAATTGGTAGGACGATTTAAGAATCAATCACTAAATTTATATGAAGATGTAAGAATCAATCAATAAATTGGTAGGACGATGTAAGAATCAATCAATAAATTGGTAGGACGATGTAAGAATCAATCACTAAATTGGTAGGAAGATGTAAGAATCAATCAATAAATTGGTAGGACGATGTAAGAATCAATCAATAAATTGGTAGGACGATGTAAGAATCAATCAATAAATTGGTAGGACGATGTAAGAATCAATCAATAAATTGGTAGGACGATGTAAGAATCAATCAATAAATTGGTAGGACGATGTAAGAATCAATCAATAAATTGGTAGGACGATGTAAGAATCAATCAATAAATTGGTAGGACGATGTTAGAATCAATCAATAAATTGGTAAGACAATGTAAGAATCAATCAAAAGTTTGGTAAGATGAGTTAAAAATCAGTCTTTAGTCTGATAGGATGATAAATTCTGTCATTTGACTGGTACAATCACGTAAAAATCAGCCTGTAGTCTGGTAGGATGGTTTAGAAATCAGTCATTGGGTAGATAGAATGATGGTAGAATCAGTCTGTCTTCTGATGAAGAAATAAACCAATATCTGGGTATTTATTACATACAAAAATATTCTTAAGAATGAAAGTGTAGAGTATTTGTGTCCCTCCTGTATTGCCTGGGAAAGTGTAGATTACTTAGCCGGAGGTTAGACTTGAGAAATGGTTGATCCCTAAATAGAAAACTAAACGTTGTCGTCTGCACAAATATAGCCTTGGACGTGACATGGTTCTGTTTCGTTTGGTTTACCTGCTTTTTAATTCAGGGGCGAATCTCAAAACATCATTAAGTGAAGAGAGTGTATGTTGTATTTGGATTTTATGCCTATGTCATCTTAACCATTCCACAAATACTCGACCTGTACGGTGACGTGCTGCAGGGAATCTGCCCAGGGCTTTGAGGCTAGAGATTTGAACCTTTCAAGAAATGCCTTTTTTTATTTATAGGTCGTTCGTTAATCGAAACCTGTTAGTAATTATTATTTTACACCTCATATAAGTCTAGATGGAGACTACATTCCCGTGACTTTAATAATGCATTCACTCGCTTCGATGTATCGATGTTTGGATAACCTATTTTCGAGAATTCTTTGATTTTTAAGAAAGAAATGGCTATCTGCTTTAATTACAAAGCTTATAAGAACTCTTTCTTTCTACCTGTCTGGTACAAAGCTTATAAGAACTCTTTCTTTCTACCTGTCTGGTACAAAGCTTATAAGAACTCTTTCTTTCTACCTGTCTGGTACAAAGCTTATAAGAACTCTTTTTCTACCTGTCTGGTACAAAGCTTATAAAAACTCTTTTTCTACCTGTCTGGTACAAAGCTTATAAGAACTCTTTTTCTACCTGTCTGGTACAAAGCTTATAAGAACTCTTTTTCTACCTGTCTGGTACAAAGCTTATAAGAACTCTTTTTCTACCTGTCTGGTACAAAGCTTATAAGAACTCTTTCTTTCTACCTGTCTGGTACAAAGCTTATAAGAACTCTTTTTCTACCTGTCTGGTACAAAGCTTATAAGAACTCTTTTTCTACCTGTCTGGTACAAAGCTTATAACAACTCTTTTTCTACCTGTCTGGTACAAAGCTTATAAGAACTCTTTCTTTCTACCTGTCTGGTACAAAGCTTATAAGAACTCTTTTTCTACCTGTCTGGTACAAAGCTTATAAGAACTCTTTCTTTCTACCTGTCTGGTACAAAGCTTATAAGAACTCTTTCTTTCTACCTGTCTGGTACAAAGCTTATAAGAACTCTTTCTTTCTACCTGTCTGGTACAAAGCTTATAAGAACTCTTTTTCTACCTGTCTGGTACAAAGCTTATAAGAACTCTTTCTTTCTACCTGTCTGGTACAAAGCTTATAAGAACTCTTTCTTTCTACCTGTCTGGTACAAAGCTTATAAGAACTCTTTCTTTCTACCTGTCTGGTACAAAGCTTATAAGAACTCTTTCTTTCTACCTGTCTGGTACAAAGCTTATAAGAACTCTTTCTTTCTACCTGTCTGGTACAAAGCTTATAAGAACTCTTTTTCTACCTGTCTGGTACAAAGCTTATAAGAACTCTTTTTCTACCTGTCTGGTACAAAGCTTATAAAAACTCTTTTTCTACCTGTCTGGTACAAAGCTTATAAGAATTCTTTCTTTCTACCTGTCTGGTACAAAGCTTATAAGAACTCTTTCTTTCTACCTGTCTGGTACAAAGCTTATAAGAACTCTTTCTTTCTACCTGTCTGGTACAAAGCTTATAAAAACTCTTTCTTTCTACCTGTCTGGTACAAAGCTTATAAGAACTCTTTTTCTACCTGTCTGGTACAAAGCTTATAAGAACTCTTTTTCTACCTGTCTGGTACAAAGCTTATAAGAACTCTTTTTCTACCTGTCTGGTACAAAGCTTATAAGAACTCTTTCTTTCTACCTGTCTGGTACAAAGCTTATAAGAACTCTTTCTTTCTACCTGTCTGGTACAAAGCTTATAAGAACTCTTTTTCTACCTGTCTGGTACAAAGCTTATAAGAACTCTTTCTTTCTACCTGTCTGGTACAAAGCTTATAAGAACTCTTTCTTTCTACCTGTCTGGTACAAAGCTTATAAGAACTCTTTCTTTCTACCTGTCTGGTACAAAGCTTATAAGAACTCTTTCTTTCTACCTGTCTGGTACAAAGCTTATAAGAACTCTTTCTTTCTACCTGTCTGGTACAAAGCTTATAAGAACTCTTTCTTTCTACCTGTCTGGTACAAAGCTTATAAGAACTCTTTCTTTCTACCTATCTGGTACAAAAATTATATGAACTCTTTCTTTCTACCTGTCTGGTACAAGGTTTATATACCGGCTATATCTCCCACACCCAATCACGGATCAAGTTGAAATGTTGCACAATTATTTATTGTACCTGACAACACAAGAATCAATAAAAAGAAAATAAACAAAAATTAGTTAATTAACTATTGGTGATTTATTATTTTGTTTGGTATCTTGAGCAATGGAAGGAATTCGTCTCCTTTGTCTATCTATATTGTTTTTTTTTAGTACTTATATACAGTGCTTTTTTGTAAAATAAAAATAGGTGTCGGTACTCAGTGATTAGGTGCCGATACTCAGTAGTTGATTGCTTAACTTTTTTTAACTACTAATAAATTAATATTTTAAAAAAGTTAAAATACAAGAAAAGTAATATCTTTTTCCCACATTGAAAAAGGTGCAGGTACGCCGTACCGGTGCGTACCGTCACAAAAAAGCACTGTTAATATATATGTATATAAGCTGGGCTTTTTTTTTTTGTGACAGTACGGCGAGGCGGCACCTTTTAGAAAAAAATGTTACTTTTCTAGTATTTTAACGTATATTATTATTTTTTAGTAGTTAAAAGCTAGGCAATCAACTACTGAGGACCAGCACCTAATCACTGAGTACCAGCACCTATTTTTATTTTACAAAAAAAGCACTGTATATAAGTATAGATAGATAGACAGAGAAAGAGAGAGAAAGAGAGAGAGAAAGAGAGAGGTTTTATAATATTTGCTTTTAGAAAACTGTACTATAATGACTAAAGTGTTAGGCGTACTAATACAAATTGTTATTTGTCAGCTGCCAAACATGAACTCGAAAACTGTGGTAAAAAAGG
This sequence comes from Biomphalaria glabrata, assembly GCF_947242115.1. NCBI lineage: Eukaryota > Metazoa > Mollusca > Gastropoda > Planorbidae > Biomphalaria > Biomphalaria glabrata. The sequence continues at coordinate 26,548,990 of NC_074722.1, forward strand.
GCGCATTGAAGTATAGTCCATTGAGGCAAAGCTATGATTGGCCTATGTACGGGCAAACTATCGTCTCATTCTTCCCTAGACTTTCGGCTTAGGTGTGCTGTGACAGTTCTCGTAACAAACCCCATCCAGTTTTCCCGGTCAGCAGTTGTTCTTGTCAGGATATCAAGAGAGAGGCCGGTCCATTTTTTTGCGATGTCCACCCAGCTTTTCTTTGAACAACCATTTCTTCGTACTCAATCCACACTAAAGGATGATATTTGAGGGTCTTACAATATAAGCAAACCAGTTCCGCTTTCATCTCTTCACAGTATTTAGAGGCTCCTCCTTTTTGCCAGCCAGAGTGTTCACATGGAAAAGTACAAACTCATTTATCTTCTTTTTCTGGTATCTACAACAAAAAAAAAACAACAAAAAAAAAACAACTAAAAAAAAAACCAAATAAACAAGAAAAACATTAAAAATGAATTTTAAAAATACTTCCATTATAAAACTTAAAATAACATAATACTATTTTGTTTAACTCAAATTGGGTATTGAGTGCGTGATGTTGATACCGCCAGCCTCTTGCTCGAATGATTCTACCAATTAGGTCAGCGAGTATTGTATAAGAAACGTAGTATTTATTGGTACCTTTATTACATGTAAATCTTTGAAGATCTAGTTTAGATCTAAATCTACTTCTGGATCTAGAATTCAGACGTAATCTATATTACATGTACGTGAAAATATAAACAAAGCTGAGATAATCTATCACTAATTGCAATGATATAGATCTAGGCCTTTACATATAGACATAGAAGACCATTCGCAAAATTTTCATCAACATTAGTTTATTAAATTCTTGAATCAATGATGCCTAACTTTTTACTTTCAAAACCGATGTTGGCTCTAGATCTAAGTCTAGTATTCAAGACAAATTTACATTTATTTTTTTTTTAAATTATAACGGTCAAAGTAGGGTTTCCCCCATTCGGCTGTACATCAACTGATAAATTTCTAGAAAAATCGTTACACACGTTTTTGATATCAGCGTTCAGGTTTCGCTCACTTCCATGAAGTTCTGACTTGAATAGAGGTATTGTAATAATGAGTTTTCTAGGCTGACGTTTCTTAGACCACTGACCAAAGACAAAACACCTTTGAAGAATGCAAGGCTGGTGGGACCAACGTAATACTTCAGATGTATGCCTACAGCTAAAATATTGGTTAACCATTATCTGCTAAACGCAATCTAATCAGCATAAACAACACAAGATTGCTACCTTTTTTTTAAAGTTTGAAAGCGCAGCTACCGACAAATTAAATACACGATAAGTGAAAAAAGGATAAGCTAAAGGAAATTGGGAGAAATAAAACATTCAATAGTTTACAAATACTTGATGATTTTGTTGTTCCAGAACGAGGCTTAGGGTTGTTTGAACAAGAAGTACTTCGGGATGTTTTAAAGCTGAAATATTGAGATCCGTGAACATATATATGTGGTGAGAAGGTTAGACTCACCTTCACCAATCTCTTCATCTGTTAAACCGTTGAGGCACCCTCCATCTCTTAATCTGTTGAACAGTTGAGGCACCCTCCATCTCTTAATCTGTTGAACCGTTGAGGCACCCTCCATCTCTTAATCTGTTGAACCGTTGAGGCACCCTCCATCTCTTAATCTGTTGAACAGTTGAGGCACCCTCCATCTCTTAATCTGTTGAACAGTTGAGGCACCCTCCATCTCTTAATCTGTTGAACCGTTGAGGCACCCTCCATCTCTTAATCTGTTGAACAGTTGAGGCACCCTCCATCTCTTAATCTGTTGAACAGTTGAGGCACCCTCCATCTCTTAATCTGTTGAACCGTTGAGGCACCCTCCATCTCTTAATATGTTGAACAGTTGAGGCACCCTCCATCTCTTAATCTGTTGAACAGTTGAGGCACCCTCCATCTCTTCATCTCTTCATACGAAAATCGATTATCATTTCTTTGGTTTTTTTTACATTTAATAATAAAAAATTATCTTTTGTTCTTTTTACTTGACCAGAAGTTCCATTCAACAAACATTTCTTACAGTCAAGAACTTGTTGTCACATGAATGCATACATTTCTTCCTTTCTCCCATCTCTAGAACGCATGAACACATCTGAACATTACAAATAAAAATAAACTTCACAGAATCCTAAATGCTGCTGGTAAAGTCATTGGCAAAAAACAAAACCCCATTTGGGCAGCTGTTTGAGATAAACATTCAAAAAAAAAAAAAAAAAGCTGAAAAAGAGTCTAGAAATAAAACAAGGTTACAAAAGACAGTTTGTGTGGAAACACAAACTCAAAATCGGCCCCCGAAGTGGTCCACCCAGGTATTTAAAGGTTTGCACAATTTCAATAGTCTCTCCAGCTACAGAAATAATATCATTTTCCTTCTTGTCCCTACGAAAATCGATTATCATTTCTTTGGTTTTTTTTACATTTAATAATAAAAATGGGAGATAATACAATCCGACTCTTTCTAAACGTTATATGGCGTGGGTGACATAGCTTCTACCTAGATTATAGACCGATAACTTGCCGACACTCTTTCCTTTGTCAGCTCTATAGGTGTTGAGGTATTTATAAATAAACAATGCGCGATGTTTTATACTGAATGGAGTATAAATACTACTCTCTCTGTAAGATGTGTGGCTGTCATAAACCACACGGCTAGCTGAAAAGCTCGAGTTTAAATCCCATTGGTTGCAAGGAATATTTCATTCCAATTTCTCCTGGAACTAAATTGCGTTCTAGAGAGAGACTTCCTTCAAATATACCCATGAAAGAGTTTGGTCCAGAGCTACGCAAAATAATATATAGTCACTCACTATTCAGTAAAAACAAAATGGGCCTAACGTTCAACTGTCTTATTCCCGGATTTATTAAAGACGTTTAGTTTGCAAATTTACTTCCTAAACCTACAACGACAGAGATATTTGTCATTTAAAAATCCGACATAAAGGAAGTTCATTTATTATACAAAAGATTAAACAGAACTTGAGAGTAAGGCGGTAGCACTAGTATAAAATTCTCAGACACAACTATAAAATCACATTTTTATCTAAATGCTTAAACATTCTAATTCGTAGGCTGCAAGTGCCATTAGAACATAAAACCTAAATCAACCAGGAACAGAAATGTGAGTAGAGTTGATCTTTAATTAACATACACGACTAGATGGACACATTAACATTGGCAACATTAACGTCAAGACTCAGAAACATGAACGTGGCACCTATCCGACAGGGAGAACGTAAAATTTTTCGCTTGAGAAAGTGACATATGAACATGCGACATATGAACATGCGACATATAAACATGCGACATATGTTCCGAGATTAAGACTAGTAAAATTTGGTATCAATTGTCACCAGATAATGCTAACCCTGTCCTTCAAAATTGCTTTAACAAAAGGCCCTAACAAAACACTGGCCCTATGACATCGCTCTAAAAAAAAACAACTAGATGGAGAGCTGCCTGGTCTAGCTACCACTGCGCAGTTCATTTCAGTCAGTGGTCAAATTGTCTGAACGCAGAAAAAGATAAGTTTCTTTTATATTCAGAGAGCCAGTAACTAGAGAGAGAAGAAGGTGTGGGATATGTGGTTGAGAGACCAAAACCACTTGGCCACCTAACAAGAGAGCTCGAGTTCGTATCCCAACTGGAGCAGAGTTGTGTTTACTGAGCGCCTAAAGGCAGCACGGAAACCTTCTCCAAGATACTCTCTCCCCGCACTGGTCCACAAAAGAGATTGGACCATAGCGCAAGAACATGCTATAAGCAGGAAAGATGCGATTCATAACTTTTTTTGTGTGGAACAAATGCAAAGCAAAGTGACTATACTAATCCAATGGGTAGTATTTAAAGATATCCAGAGAAGTTTCTGTTGTAGTATTTAGAGATTTAGTTTCAACTTGATCCGAGAATGTGGCAGAAATAATGTGTTCAAACTTTGTACCAGACAGACAGACAGACAGAGTTGATAGAACCTAATTAAAAAAAAAGACTATTAGGTTTACGCCTTGTGTCATTGTTTCGTCGACATGGCGGAAACAGGATGTGATCACTCGTTTGGTTTTAACATTATTTTGTTACCTTAGAAGAACTCATTAATAATAGAACCACTATCATTTTCCATTGTATGCTGTGGATTTGGAAACTGTCCAACAAGAAAAAAAAAAATATCTAGGTTTTTTTTTAACTTCCTGGATAATCTAGATATTTTTTTATATTATTTATAGAATGCACATATGTATTTAGTTACCTATATATTAACCAGAATTTCCTTGAACTAAGGTTTGAGAACCGCCGCACTTGCGACACGAAATTTTAAAAAAAGTTAACTCGGGCTAAGAGGAACGAAAGTGGAAATCAATAATCCTTTAATTAGCTTGTATCCTCCAGGTAATTAGGCCGGATAAACGAATCGTGTGATGAAATATTTAAGGTAGTTTTTAAAAGAAATTACACACGGAATGTCATGTATTTGATTGACATGTCGGGCGTTTGATGAAAGATTCTAAATTCAGCCCGTGGGAAAATTGAAAATATTTGGAACAAATTTTTCGGTCAGTTTTATTTTTATTAGTTTAACTTTAGGCATGTTTTAAGTAGTGTAACGTAACTTATACACAAACTTTTTTAGGCTTTTTAAGAAACACAGTTATAAGAATTTTAATTATTTGTAAACACTTTTATTATTTGTTAGAAAAGATCATTACAGTTAAGTTTCTTTAGGACGATTTAAGCTTAAGATAATAGAAAACATTTCAATTTAAAGAGATTTGAATGTGAAAGATACTAGGAAAGGGAAATAACAAGTACATTTGAGACAGTCAAATAGGAACAAAACCAAAAAGCACATAGAAAAACCTGAAAAGAAATTAAAAACATAAAACAACATAAAAAACTTTGCAAGTGAAACAATTAATTATTTTCCAAAGTGAAAGGACAACAACTTCTTGAGTAGCTTACGTCACAAGGTGAACTTTCAGTTATTACAGTGACAAGGACTTGAACAAAAATGTTGACTTCTGTGTCAGTGTTGGCAGTCAGCGTCATTTGCTGTGTCAGTGCCGGTGTCATACAGCCCACACAGGTAAGTCACCTTCATATCACCTGTACAAGGAAGAGTTGAAAGAATAGTATTGTTTATTTTCATATCATAATCTTTTGTTTACAAACAAAACAGTGTAATCAGTTAACTCATGGTAGAATTATTCTAATCGTATCTAATAGTAAAATCACAATATCTGCCTAGCCCTAGAGGGTGGGATGAAGTGTATTAAAACACTACGTAAAATATATTTCTGTCGCCACGTCCTTTAATTTCATGTACATTATTTTTAAGATTTGTATTGTTTACTGTAAAGTGACAGTACACAATTGGGATATAAAAGAAAATGATTTTGGATTTTTGATTTAACCCGAGCAACGTACGGGAACTACAGCTAGTACATTTAAAAAATAATTCGTCTTGGATAACAAAGAAAGTTTGTGTTAGTACACGATATCTAAAATGCTTCTCCACTGGACAAGGAATATTTAAGCAATGGTCTTCTTTTGATTTTCTAAAGCAGTGTTTCCCAAACTGTGTTCCGCAGAATCCTAGAGCTCCGCAAGGCCTGAATAGATGTTCTACGAACTACTGGGATAATCAAGTAGTAGGCAACCACGTGAATTAATGTCTTTAAGCTATGGTAAACGTTTGGAGATCACTGGTCTAAAGTAATATCGCAGTTTATTTTAAAGAATCTGGGGCGCTGTAACTAAGCAAAACTATTCTTATAACCATGCTCGACTCATAAACATCATTACATTGTCCTAGTGGTATATGTAAACGACAAATCAATTAGTATATTGCGCAAATATCTAATACAAAGTAAATATCAAATGTCTTGTGTTAGATTTCTGTTGTTTGTTCTACATGTTTCAGATGTTCCTTCAGAATTGAAGGTTATCACAAACTAGCCCAAGCATCCCGTAGGAAAGCGGGGACGAGTGGCTAGCAGGGTTCGAATCCTAGTGGTATGACAGTAAAACATAACACGATCCACTGCACATTAAACCTTTACTCAAAGGGAATGATTTCTTTCAGTGGCCAGCAATGACGATAAGCTCAATGCAGTTCCGAAAGTCCCCTATCAAAGAGTTTTCGTGGTAACGGCTCCTTCAGCCTTGCCGTGGTGAAACCGTAGGTCTAGTCCCACGAGGCAGTCATTCATATTCATAAAATGTAATTAAATGTAGAGCCACGAACTGTGAATTTTATTAGGCAGTGGTTCGTGTTAGTTTAACACCGGACCCACCGGAACACACACTAGGAGCCGCCTCTGAGTTTGTGTTTCACACAAACTCTCTTTATAATTTTGTGTTTTTGTTTTTTTTTAATCGAAAGGTTGTCTTGGCTATTTAAGTCAATACATGGCTAATTAATTTCAATACATCGATTATTTTGTTCAGAATTTCAATACTTAAAACTAGATTCCTAGCAGATATAGATATCATTCTCCAAGGATGTAAGTGTTAGTTTAAGGGCAGGACGTAGAACTAGGTGAAGTCGTACAACTGATTCCAATTGACACTCTAACAGCCATCTACCAAAGACGACGACACTCCCAATCATGACGCAAGAAACAGACGCCTTAACGTCACGCTATGCGACGATGGACATTCCACTGAGGTTTACCTAGGCAACCAGACGACAGTGACCGTTAGGAGTCCGAACTACGGAGACGGAGAGTATCCGGACAACGCCAGGTGCATGGTGGTGTTCCGTACCGGTGATCAGGCCATGATGGTGCTGCTTCAATTCAAGTGAGTGGACTATGTGGTTTTTTAAATCAGTAGCCTATATAGGTTTGTATGTCGCACACTCACAAAGTAAAGTGCCCTTTTCATATTTTCTGATGTATAGGGCAATTCATGTAACATTTATCTGTTTCTTTTGCTGACGGTTTACTAGGGTATCGTGTGACAAACACAACAACAGACATTACATCGTAATATGTAGTGGGGAAATATAAAGTAACTTACTTGACAGTAAATCACTGTGCAGTGTCTGGTATAGTGTGTGTGTGTGTGTGTGCATGCGTGTGTGCGTCTGTGTGTGTGTGTAAGAACAAGAAAGTCAAACTTGCAGAGAAAACAAAACACAGCGTGGAAATAAATGACCCCTAATTTTTATTTTGTTCTTCAAAGTTCGTTTGACCTTGAGATGGCCTTGGATTTCGGTTCCTGTGATTATGATTGGCTGTGTGTGAATGGCGTCAAGTTCTGCGGTGACTGGGCCTCCAGGAGAGTGTTTGAGTACCTCGTGCCAGCTCACAAGACCTTCACCTTGTACTTCTCCACAGATGTCGCTATCACCAAAACTGGATTTGAGGTACAGAGCCAAAACCTTTCTTTAAGTAATCCAAATACTCTTATATTAGTATCGGTAACATTATAGGCGAATTACTCAATCTGGTCTTCCCCGTGTGAACGGTTTAACCAGTTTCATTAGAAATATTGAACAATGTAGTTTAGTGATAATATGTTAGGTTTTTAACCACCAAGTCTTGGTTGAATTTTGCCATTAAATTGTGACTTAGTGTTCTGTTCATCTCTAATAGCTACCCAGCTTTAGTCTTGGGGAACATAGTGGATTTTTTTTTACCATTTTACGTGTTGTGAGACAATTTTTTTCCCTTTGTAACCTCTAATGTCGATAAAGAGACACATCTACTGTTACAAGCTAGGACTTTGTAATCTTACTTGTAGTGTGTCAACCATTTTTCCAGAACCATTCCTTTAAGCTTGCCCTAATGTTGTCTACTATGTGCTCTTTATTTTTGCCCCAACTGTTGGTGTAAATCTTGAAAAGCGTTGTGCTTACATGCATTAGTGTAATGACTTACACAATACCATCATAACCAACGAAAGGTAGCTAGAAATAGATTAAGAATTCTTTGATTTACTCTGACGGACAATTCATGTCAGGCCCTTTTACTTGCTGCTCCAGTTCTGAGTTCAGGCTTCCGTGAAGATATTTTGAACTAATTTGCGTAGCATTTTTATTTAACAAACGTTAGATCTAATTATTTACTTAGTATTATTGCATTAAGAATAATGTAAACAAAAAATAAAATAAAAATAAAACAAGAAAACAAAGATAGTTTGTGTGGCGCACATCGGATCCATCATTTGGCAAGAAATATTAAAGTCATGCTTTGTTTTGATAGTGGTTCTCAATCTTTTAACTCCGCGACCCCCTAATACATTTTTTTCCACTAGGCGGCGACCCCCAACCATACCTTTTTTTTCGTTCATAGGCCTAAGTAAATGTGCTTTAGCTAAAGTAATAATATATTTATCAAAAGGTATATATCTGATACTGGTATCTGTGATGCCAATTCCATTGCTAGAAACTAAACATATACATATTTATTTAGTGAGAAACATATTTGCGCTTAAATTGCAAAAAAAGTGTATCCTTATGACTTTCATTTATTTACTGTTCTATTGCGTGTTTCTTCATGTTGCATACATAACAGACATGTTTTTATTGCTAAATATGGTACTTGCCACCTGAGTGAAGTCTGAATCTCTTGACTCCATCAGCATTCAAAACTAAAATACTTAATGTCATTATCGTCAAAGCCCGGCTGTTAGTTCCGCTTCAAACGTTCGGCAGATAAAAGTTCAGCCTTGTATCCTCCGGCAATGTGTCCATGTTCTTAGAACGATCGTGTCATAATTTGTTTCATAGTAATGTAATCTAAGTAATGGGCATTTCATTTACTATTCCAAATTTAAATGTTTATCAACTCTGGTACAAATATGCTTGTTATAGCACGTTAGACCAAAAACACAATTATGAAAATAATAATTTTCCAATGGTGTTAAGCAACCCTGGCTAATGATCATTCGACCCCCAAAGGGGTCGCCATCCATAGGTTGAGAACCCCTGGTCTAAAGTAATAGAATTATAAAAAATCATTCGGTGTTACTTTGAACTTGAAAAAAAGCTGAATAACCTATAATCGATAAAGCTTAATCACCTAATTAATTTTAATTAAATAGAGGTAATTATTTAATAATAATAATACTAATAATAATAATCTTTATTATCCGTAAGGAAATTTGTCTTACAATTTGTGCATTACACCAAACAAAAAACATTATAACTATAAGAAACCAAAGTGTACATTCACACAAGACTCACTCATAATTTACATGTGACAAAGTTTATACCAGATTGTTATTATTTAATGATTTGATTGCCAGGGGAACAAAAGAGTGTTTGTGTCGTTTATATAGAAAAATGGAAATAAATCTAACGATGTTGAAATATATTACTGTAAATCTGCAGATCTTTCTCTTATCTACTTGTTTTAAAGTACGTTTTATATTTTGGTTTTTGGATTTGACTTCATTTTATGAACATCTCCCACTTCTTGTGTTTAATAAGCGTCTACAAAATTGATCACAAATTCTTCATGTCTTCAATCCAATCCTTCTGTCACCAGGCAGTGCTTGAGGCCTACCACGCCAGTAACAAGACCGTCACTATCCCCACCTCTGGCTCAGGGTCCAGTGAGAAGCAAATTACATACATCACGACGGCTTTATCACGTGACTTCACCGAGAACTACAAGGACAAGTGTAACAGAAGTGGCTACTACAGTATATTCTTACCTGACGCTACCTCCATGCCGCCTTCGACGGTAAAATTATATTCAAAATGTAATAAAATACCCAGAAATACATAAAGATAAAGGCACATTCCTCGTCCCATATGCTAGGACAAATTTGTACAAATACTTCTTCTTCCCTAGTGCTATTAGAGCATGGAATGTGTTGCCTGAGCTAGCCAGGAAAACCAGTGACTTGGCAGAATTTAGGTCATTGGTTAATATGCATGACTAAATGCATGACTAAATGCATGACGCGTAGGACGTAATCATCTTCTTTTTTGAAGTAACGTCTGTATCAGATAAGATAAGATTCTAAACTTTGGTTCAGTTATTTATTCAAACCATCTATTGCTATGGTCACCAGTACACCCAATCACAAAAACTCATGTAAAGTTAATTTTTATTTTATCTATGGTAGTCGACTTTTGAAAAGTTAAACTTGTCTATGTAAGTCAACAATCTGATCTTAAAAGATTAAAATTGTTTTACTATATTTGGCCATGAATGAATGTAGGTAAAACATGTTATCCTATCTCTTCCTGGACTCGTCAAACATCCAGTTATCATGCTATTTCTTTCTTGTTCACAGCGTCTGCCGTCATCACGGACGACCAGGCGATACTGACCGACAACGTGACGTCCCAAACACAAATGACGTCAGGCAAGAACTCAAAACCAAGTTCAATAAGACAGTATTCCAATTAATGTTATTACCTCGACTGGCATTTCCTCTACAACTTGATCTAATTATTCTAATATATAAAATAAATATGATCTCAAGAGTATATTCTAATTACATATCGTGTCGGTGATTTAAACTTTAATAGCTGAATGTATTAGACTTGGTATTTACTTTGGTGTTCCTAGAATTTCATAGTATTTCTTTGCTCAATGTGTGTGATATCATTTTGGACATTTATAAATATAAGAGTATTAATTTCAATGAATTTAACAGTCTCAACGTTTTTAACTCTTTCTCTCCTAACTGACGATACCAACGTTTATTCCACCAGAATGTGGTAAATAATTACGGAGAGAAAGAATTAAGTAATAGAAAGAGAGTTAAAAAGTCAAGGTAGCAGATTTGCATTGTTCGGTTTCAGACGTTTCAGGCGTCCATAATGAATAAGATGATTACGTCCTTGCCTGAAACTCCCGAAGGACGTTGAGGAATGGCGGGTGGCAAGGTTCGAACCTGAGACCACCGAATCGACAGCCCAGAGGGAATATTTCAAGACCAAGCAGCGATACTGCAGAGGATGTAAAGTTATATAGGATAATTCTTACACCAAAAGTCTAAAACACAAGGTTTACAAAAGTTATTTTATTCTTGTAGGTTTAATTATGCAAATTAATTTAATCACGTATTAACAATGGAATCTAAAAGAAATACAAAATACGAAAGTAGTACTTTTAGAAACAAGAGATTGAAACTAATGCCGAGTCTGGCAATCAGATTCCGTTGTCCTCTCATTAAATCCATGCGATATATTTTCTACTCACTATGACCAGGTGGCCACCTGACATGAAGATCATGGCATCAGGACAAATTCACATCGTCTTTTGCGACCATGACACCGTTAAGCATCTGCTGGGAGCCAACTCTGGACCCGTTGTAGTTTTTAGACAGTGTTACACAAGTCAGATCAGCACTGCCGTAAAGGCTGTACTGGCACCGAAGGTCAGTGGTGCACCTGGCGGCACAGTCCAGCAGTGAACGAGCCCAGCCTGACCACAGAGGGTCAGAGAAAGTGATGTGTTGCCGGGTTTCAAGTAGCATCTCGTTGTAGACACTGGAATCTGAAAGAATGTACGAAAAAAAAAATAAAGACATTATTTCTGAATTCTAATATTTCTGATAAACATTGATCCTAATTTCTTGTGTCCACCTAAACCTCTTTATATGAAACTAAATAGCACAAAATACATTTACAAGAAAATCACAATTTACTTTGGGCCATGCGCCTTGTTACAGTTAGATAGCTACATATCTTCACGACGTCTCCCCAATAGAAACATATACATAACATAAAGCAAATATTTCTTATACAATAAAACGGCGCTTTCGTTATTAAAAACAATAACTATCTTACTTAACAGTTACTGGTACGCCTATTTTGCTCGAGAAGTTCTGATGATAAATAAATGAACACACAACTTTCAATATAAACATTTTGTTTGGTCACTATACCATACTATGGTACATATAGTTCACATTCTACTCCCACCCCGCCCGATTGATAATTACATACTGCGAACTATGACAGCTCAGATTCTTAAGACGATATTGACATGCTCCCCCTCCAGGAAAAAATATAGGCCAGGTGTTGTTGGTATGTCGTTGGAGTGTAACACCAGATGTGCAAAACGTTTTGGATGTTTTTATTTTTTAGCGGCCCCAGAAACAAAATAGCAGCTATTAGTTTTGTGTAGTCTGTCTGTACGTTTGTCCATCTGTCTGTTTGTCCAACCAGCCCGATAAGATTGCAAAAACTAGAAAAGATATTTAAAATCTGATATCATGATATTCTGGATTTTTCAAAATTCTGGTGAAGCGATTAGTTTAAAAAAAATTAAAAATGCAAGCAATTTTTTCATAAACTGCATCATTTTTAAAACTATTGTTACTATTGCCTATAATCCCACTTCTGAGACCAATGAAATAACTGAAGTGAGGCAAACTCAACGAGCCACATCGATGTTTATTTACAGGACATCACAACTACACGTAGAACAACATGTATTGATCACAACATCTTTACATCAGCTCTAGACTTGGGCGGAAATCGTTCTCTCCCTAATGTCAACATCCTTTTCTAGTCTGGTTACTAGAAGTGCGCATCTCTGCACTGGCCTGGATGGCGGTGCGCATGGCTGAGTCATAACACTATTTACTTTAGTGGTAAACAACGGGAACAAGTACTCTAATGTTTCACTGTACACACGTACAAAAAGTCCATCTTCATTGAAGTCATTATTAGAACGAAGGCAAGGGACCTCTTCAAATTGGCCCAGAACCCTGCCTCCCTATACCTTAACTAGCACTGGTGTTAGTGGTCAGTAGAATGCTTGCAGTATAGCTAAAAATTGAAACTGTATTCTTCGATAGTGGTCAATAGTGGTCAATATGGCTGTGAAAGTTGTGCCTTGAACGCTAAGGCTGAAAGAAGAATGCAAAACTTAGAGAGCAAACGCTACAGCGTGCTGGGTAAAAGAGACCAGGAAAATAAAACAAATAAAATTGAACACTGACTGGCAAAAAAACCCGAACTGTTCAATACTGAGGAAAGCTGAGCTGGTTTGTTCCTATAGCAAGTCAAGTCATCCCTCAAGGTACAGTGGAGGGAGCAGGAAGAAATGTTCGTACAAAGTGTCGTCCAAAAAAAAAGCTGGCTGGACAACGTACAAGACTGGATCGGAATCTCTCTTGATATTTTGCTACGGATAGCTGCTGATTGCAAAACCGTCCACGACACTTGTGCGAAAATCAAGAGACGAAATGGGAGTTAAATGAAAACCTGGTGTGATCTTAAAACATCATATTTGATCATTTTATTTTGTAAAGATAAAACTATTTAGAATTATAAAAAAAAAAATTATTAGCTTTTAGATTCTAAACACATAATATTTGATCATTTTATTTTGCAAAAAAAAAACTAGTTAGAATTATAAAAAATAATTGCTACTATTCAGATTCTAAACACATCATATTTTATCATTTTATTTTGTAAAGACAAAAATGCTTAGAATTATTTAAAACACTGTTTGCTTTTAGATTGGGAAGAAGTATTTGGGATGCACGATTGGCCGCTGTAAGCGGTGATCCTAATACAATCAGTCCCACAATCACGAACATACAAGACTGCATCTACTGTGTTTCGCATGCCATCCAATATTGACGAGCTAATTTAAATTTCATGCCATGTTTTCTAATAGCCTTTTGTCACATCGAACCTTGTGGCGCCCTCCCCAACCCATTATGAATACCTGAGCCCTTGTTAGCTTACATTCAGTCTTGTTCAAACAATCGATCTACTTGAAGGAAGTGATCCACTCCTCCCAGAAATCATAGATTGATCTCTCCTTTTTGGTCAATATCTATTATTTGCAAGAACTCAGTGATTCAGCTGTTTCTCAATAAAGTCTATAGAAATACTTTTTAAGAATAAAAATAGGGCAAAAAAAAACGTGATTTGTGTCTATTAATCATTTACAGAGAAGAAAAGTAAACAAAATTATTGACAGTTTCTGTTTTGCTAAGAATTAGCCATTCTAAAAGACTACAGGCTATATTTTGAAAAAGGGGGCGCGGTGGTCGAATGGTTAAACGCTTGGCTTCCGAACCTGAGATCATGAGCTCAAATGTTGGTGAAAACATAGATTTTGAATTTCTGGATTTTTAGGGCGCCCCTGAGTCCACCTAGCTCAACACTGAAAGATTTTTTTACTTTTTCGATATTAAATAAAATTGATTTACTTAATTTTTTTTTACTAATTAATTATTTTTTTTATTGATTCATTTGCAATAAAAAAAATTGTACAAAGCTTCAACTTGATCCGATAATGGATATTGGGAGAAACTAAAAAATTTTCAGAATATGCAAGTAAACATTTCTATCAATTTGAAAGGAAACAAAGAGATATCATACTTTTTACAAATAGCGCTAAATGCGTTCGGACTTCAATTATACAAAACGTAACCTGATTTGAGGCGAAGCTTACACAGGTGGAATACTGCTTAGAGTAAAAGAGGTCTGCATTCCTTGTGAAACCCTAGATTTTAATCTCCACACTCTACTCGACTCAAACGTCATAATCGTTCAGCTGAAGAATGTATTTTTAAAAATTAATTAATGAAATTAAAGTGTTGACAACACTTACAACGTCCACAGACTGCCATAAAAAGGGCGGAACAGGTCCACGTGCCGAAATTCAGGGTTGTTCTAATTCGGACACACTTGTCTGTGGGCATGTTGTCTGGTTCCCCGGTGTTCCATGCTGCCCACGTGACGTCGACACCTGGCAAAATAAATTGGCTCGTTTACCCGTGGTATGTTAAACATGGCTTAAGTCTCCAACTGGTAAGTCGAAAGAACATAACAGAAGTCAGTTGTTGGAATAGTCTCATATATTAAGATTTAGCTGTGTATGAGACAGGAGTTGTGGAGTTTATAATAAACATGTCTTCCTCGCCTCCTATTTTGTTTCAATGTGCTAGCAATGCCATCAAACCTCTCTGTTTTTCCTTGTAGAACTGCACAAGTTTAAAGATAAACCCAGATTAACACTAGAATCTCAACCCAGATTATAATTAAAATGTTCAACAAATCTCAAATTCCATTATTCAAAAATATGTAAGTTTTTTTTTTTTTGTTCTTTTCTTTTTGTTCTTTTTTTTTTACAGTCAAGTGCGGACAGGAGGAATTCCACATGGGGACCTGTATGGTTCAATCCAAAGTATAACAGAAAGTAATAGATCTGGTTGACTTTAAAACAACAACAACAACAACACATTTTCGTGTTGTTGAAACTATTACAGAGAAGTGTTGTTAATACATCTCGACTTAAATGACAGTAGTGCAGTGATGTACAAACTACGGCCCGCGGACCATATCCGGTCCATCAAAACTTCTACCCACATTGCATAATTTAAGCCGCAGTGGTTCAGTTCATTTTGAATCGACGAGTTTTCTGTTTTGCTTTTTACCTGTGATTGCGGCCCCTGTTAAACCTATCAGGAAATGTAAATGGCCCCCAAGCTGAGAAAGTTTAGATACTACTGATAGTGAAGTACATTACTTACTACTCAGTTTTTGGCGAATTTCTTTTATGTCTCTTTTTATTGCTTTTTTTTTTTTTTTGCTCTCTATCGGTGACTCTTCATATTAAGCTCTCTTTCTTTCTTTTTCCTTCTGGCTCTGGCTGAGAGGCCAAAATGGCTAAGGCTAGGACACCTAACAAGGGGGCTCGAGTTTGAATCCCGACTCAAGCAGAGTTGTGTTTGCTTGGTGCCTAAAGACTACAAGGAAACCTTTTCCCCGATGGACCCTCTCTGCGCAGGCGCAGGTCCACAAAAGAGATTGGACCATAGCGCACTGATCTGGCTACAAGCATGAAAGATTTATTAAAGTATTTTTTTTTCTCTAGTTCTTTCCTCTTTCTCTCTCTATCTCTGTCTCTCTCTCTGTTTCTCTCTGTCTCTGTCTCTATGTCTATCTCTATCTCTCTCTTTCTCACTCTCTCTCTCTCTCTATTTGACTCTCTGACAGATAAAATCAAATTCTAATTAAAAGCTGACTCCATCATACATATGTCTATGTCAAAAACATACTAGCTATAGTAAGTTTATATTGATCATTTAAATAATTCCAAACTATAATCCCTTCTTCCCGTCATTATAAATCGAATCCAAAAATGAAATGAACTTCACTAATCATTCCATAAGATCCATTAGGCCAGGTTTACATAGAACTACATCTTCAGAACTATCAGTTCATTAATTACACAGAAATATTGACAATGTAACAATAATAACATTCAAAAAAACTCGGTATCCTGTGGCGTCGTGTCGTGACTTCGCCCAACAATACAATAATATCGGCAACAGTTGTGACACGCATACGTCTATTCCTTTAGTTTTGACGGAGATAGTGTAGTGGTTGTTAATAGTTTGTAGTACAAATTTCTGATATTCATGCTGAAACTATTAAGACCTGCTATTTGGCCTGCTTCAGTAAACCACTTCGATTGTCGTTTCTGAGTTAATTTGTTTCCTCTCAAACTATCTCTGTAACCTTGTTTAAAACAATCAATGTACCCCGGATAATAAAAAAAAACAACCTAGGACAACCTCCCCCCCCCCAAAAAAAAAAAGCTCTAATGAAATTATATTTTAAAATTTTCATAAAGTACAAATATACTATATCGTTACCAAATACCACTCACTGCAAGAGATCTCTTAAACTGTCGTACAGATCCTAATGAAATTTCGTACACAGGTTTCTTTTACCTTCCAGGTGCTCATTAAGAACCGGAGTTGACCTATTCGTAACCTGACGACTGTTATTCGTGAAAAACATCAAGCTTTCTATCAAACCTTTGTATTTTAATTTTCGGTATTTCCCCAAAAGGCCGCAGTCTAAATCTTTACAAAAATATCACTATTCTATTTTTTAAAGCCATTTCCTCCCCCCCCCCTCCTAAGTCTACTTATTTTACACGTCATTTTTCGTTTCCTTTAGGACGCGGTCGAAATAAAAAAACACACACACACAAAACCATAACAAATCCTAATAGCATTAAAAAGATAGTCTTTTTTTTTTCTTTTTGAGAGAGAGAGATAGAGAGAGAGAGAGGGGGGGAGAGAGGGGGAGGGAGAGAGAGAGAGAGAGAGAGAGAGAGAGAGAGAGAGAGAGAGAGAGAGAGAAAGCAAGGAGTGGGACTTTGCAACACTATTAAAATAACAATAACAACAAAACCCTACTAGCAACGAAAATCTAAATCTAAATCTAGTGTCAATTCGCTACATTCGAATGGGGTCAAATAAACGATTACAATTGAATAAAACCCAATTGATATTGCTTTGTATTTAGAGAACAAAAGACCAAGAGAAATGTAGAAAGGGGAACGGGAAGGTGTACGAAGGACTCACTTTTTATAGTTGGACGTTTGGTAAGTACTAAAATAAGCGGGCCCAAAATTTGAGAGCATGTAATTGTCAGGGATGCATTATGAAGCGGGTCTTTCCAAATCAAGTCAAAAGTCTATGTCGGAGAAATTTCGGTGCGCAGGTTAAACAAAACAAAATGTTGGTTCCAGAGAGTTAAAAGAGAGAGAGAGAAGAAAAGAGAGAGAGCGGGCAGTGAAATGTCAATGTAACAGAGACACTCATTCACGGGCTAGAAAGTATGTTAAATCATTAGGATGTGACCCATTTATTAAAATTTGCACACAAAAAGGTTGGGGGGGGGGGTGGAGGCGTGTTCAGGTTATAATAAACAATTTAAAGCACGAGAATCAATCAACGGGTATAGCCGGTGTATACTTCCAGTTCAATAATAGTTTAACCAAATCTAAATTCTGTATTTTACTTATTAATCCCCGGAGGGGGGGGGGGGCGATGTTAACTTTATTACAATGAAATAATAATTTGTTGACAAGTAGGTCCATTCTACGGTTCGATCTTGAAGATTAAGGATGAGTGACGTCAGTTAATCACGAAAAATAATGTTGCGACCTGCACATGTCAATGCAGACAATCCCGTTGTATTCCGGAAGTCTATTTGTTCCTATCGTCTTCTGCGCATGCTCGGCGAGGACAACTCTTTGTGTCACGTGGTCTTAGTGACATTCCTCCAGCTGTCTACTACCAGCTGCTTTTTTTGTTTCTCTGCCAGTTGGGGCAAAATGGCTCTTGATTTAATCTTTATCGCGCTTCCTAGGGGGAGAGGGGCATCCCTTCTACATCGAGCTCCTTTTATCTCGCCAAAAGAGATCGTCTTTGGCATGCGGTCGATATGGCAATGCCCATCACTGACTATCGCCTGCACAAGTTCAGCAGCATTATTGTTTACGGTTCTTGTCGATAGTAATCACGTGATTACAGAGTTGTTGATCCTTTTCAAAACAAAGATAAAACGAAATTAGCCAAGGTCGATCTGGTGGACTACAGATAATCGATAAAATACAAACACAATAAAGAAAATATTACAGATAAAGCTTGCAGACAATACATGACCTAACTTCCCAATACAATAATTTATTATTATTCTATTCTATTAGGTAGGTATTGGGGGACTTGACATTTTTAGGCCCCCATTCGACACATGACATTAGATAATGTACTTAATAAATATATATTTAAACTCCATTTGTTACAGTAGATAAGTAAAATTAATATTAAAAAAATCACTAAGACTCTTTTATTGAATCATGGCGTTGTTTATTGGCGACTTAATCGCACAAATGATTTATATAATATAAATAAATAAATAAATAAATAAATATATATATATATATATATATATATATATATATATATATATATATATATAATCCTGTTAATCAGACCACATCGGGACGCAATTGATTTGTTCTTAATATCCGGCTGGTCCTATTAACCGTTTTCAGTTGTACAAGAGGATTTTTGTCGGTAATTTAGGATTTGGTTCAAATAAGCTGCGAGTCCGATAAATCGATTATTTTATTAACCGGGTTCGACAAAACCTATATAATTCATGAATGTATAGGAACATGTATCTGCTCCATGTATTTACCTGTGTCCCAGATATGATATTTTTTCTTGACAGAGTAATGCATGCCGATCCAGTACTGTTCCTTGCTGTCAATAAGAAAAAAAAACGATGAGAATTAATTTATATGCAGACCACACAAAAGTGACCATCTACCCAGACGATCTTTTTGACACTCTCTAGTAAGTGTATCACCTCAAAATACTCATTCCGTTAGTTGAAATGAGTATTGTGTAGTAGTCTTACTGTTGCAAAGCCGCTTAAAGTGCGCACCACTGCACTATTTCCTCACCGACTATGGACGGAATGTTTACATCAAGAGAAAAGGAAAGACTTGATTTCCTCCTAGGTGAAAAAAAAAGTCTGGGGTTAGAATGTGGGTCGATCTGACTAGAGGAACGAAAGGAGCTTCGCAAGAGTAAAACGAGTTACAGAGGTGAAAAACAATGTAGGTTCGCTGTGTGGGTTGTCTGGTCAAGGAATTATCTTATAAAACAGTGAAGTGCCGTTCCAGGTACTGAAAGACATCACTGTTGGTTTGAGAAGGCTACCGTTCTTAAGACAATCTGAAAGTGTAGGCGACCTGATAGCCAAGACTGACATTTATGTTTACTGTGATCGTCTCACATCTTTTATCCCATGTAATAAATATCACTCATCATTTACCTTGCTCTCTCGTGTAGTCGCCTCACTTATACTATTTTAAATACATCATATGACACTTGGAAGAACCGTAATTGAATAAGTCCAAAGTTTTCAACCTAGAGGACTTGTCAGCGTTTGTTTCGTTCTACAAACTGACTGATAGCCTTCCATTTGATTGACAGAATAAAAAGTAAATCCTAAAATCTATAAACGAGAGTCTTTGTAAATGCTAAAAGAATTAAAAATCAAATTAATTTTAAGTCACTCTAAACGAAGTGCCAACATTGTATGATTCATTTGGCTGCACACGGGGCCACCAAGGACCTCATATACAAAACGGGTCTCTAAAAACTAAAGAATATCCAAACTTATATAATATGCTTACAAAACATAAAAAATATACGAGACAAAAGGATCAGATTAAATTTGCAAGTACTATTACACGGCGATACTATATGCTTCACAGATGATACTGAAGGCGATATCGAAGACCATTGAAGATAATAAAGACTTATACATTCCTTTTGAAGATATTATGTTCTTCAGATTTCTAGTAAGCAGATGGAAAACCATTTATGACTTAAGTTCTCGTTGTTTCATTCCATTGTTGTAATGTTCTCAGACAGTAAAGAAAAAACTTTTTACCCTCTTGAGACTCGAAGACAAATGATAAGAAATAAAAGAAGCCGATAATTGAAATTGGAAAAAGAGTAAAGGCCTCTACAAGAATCCTTCCCTGGGCCTCATCTTACTCAAATCCGGCCCTGACAGCCACAATGACATTAACAAATCAAACAGTATAACAGTATATCAAAAGTACCTTACACGATAAGAAATGTACATTGTACCTACGCTGGATATCTCAATTGTTTTAAGACTGTGTCCAGCGATTGCTTAGTGTCTACCACAGCCAGACCATCGTAGCCGAGGCTCTTGCATTTCATCACCGCGTCGGAATAGTTCCTTTGAGTGTCCTCAAGGAGATAGAATTGCCCCTTTGTTAGCAATGCCAGATCTAGCAATAGTGAAGCCCACAGCGAGAAGCACACTGCTCCGTACACTCTATCACATAGAGATATCATGATATAGCAAAAACAATTCTCAGGATCATTGACGCGTTTTGATATCTCACTGTGACTATCAGATCAGCTGTGAGCTCAATCAACACAAAAACTTTGAAATGAATAATGAACAGTTCAATCTTACGTTCACACAATCTTAAATTATCACAGAGTTCACTAAGCTTTTATCCGCTGTAAGTTCACCAATGTAACCCCCCCTCCCTCTCTAGTTATTTTGGACATTGGCTGATGTTTGGGTGCTAACGCAATTTTCTCCGCCCTGTGTCAACCGTATCGATTGTTAGATCACTTCTGTTATCCAACCGGATGTGGGGCTGTGTGGTCATCGAGCTTTACAAAGTACAACAAATATTGGCAAAGTGATCCAGAAAACCTTCGGAGTTTTTATTTTTTTTAATTTTTAAATCTGTATTATTCTGGGTTTTTTTTTTTAGATTTAGGCTACACGGAGGCCATTAATGGAATTTGGTTGTTGAGCTACTCATTTAATTCTCTTGTTGAAAGAAAAGAAGAATTTTCATTAATTAAAATAGCAATTAATTTACTGTGCAGTGATGATAGAGTCGTTGATTGGGTCGATCTCAATAAGATTGTTACATTACATATGATTAGTGAGTTACACATCTTTGCTATTAACCAATGCTGATAAAACATCTTCAGTTTCAGATAGTTTCTTCTTATCTTATAATGCACTGCATGAGAGACATGCTGGTGGACGCTTGCACCCGGGGCAAGGTACTTTATTGGCGCCCCCTCCCCATTTTCCATTAACATCACATAGAAGTATAGGCTTATAAATAAAAAGGTATTTAATAATGATCATACGATTTACAATACCGGAATTATTTTGTGCTTAAAATATAAGAGACAGTTGGATTCTGCAATGCTAAAAAGTGCAAAAAAAAGGTATCTTATAGCCTACTTTTAACGAAAAGCTTTTCAATACTACCCTTATTTTGAACACCGGATACACCGAAAAAAAAAGCTACCTCGTTTATCTTTTAAATGGCGGAGTTGAATGAACCGCAAGGATAAAATTAACTGCAGGTGTATGCGTTTGAATCCCGAGATAAAGACTATGCATTTTTAGCGGCCCCCGAAAGGGGAAAAGACGCTATTAGTTTTGTGCGAAATGTCTGTCCGTCTGTCCGTCTGACCGTCTGTCCGTCTGTCCGTCCGTCCCGTTTAGATCTCGTAAACTAGAAAAGATATTGAAAATCCGACATCACAATATTTTAGACCATTCAAAGTTCTGATGCAACGGCTACTTTTTTTTTTCTGAAAGCGAAAAATCTAATTTTTAAAATCAGTTATGCAAGCAGTTTTGTTAAAGAGAAAAAGCTAATTAGTATGCATTATAAGTTAGACCTAATTTAAAACGAATAGTAATCTTGTAAATTTCATTTTATGAACATTTTATTTTATTGCGGAAATTGTTTTTTTTTTTTTTTTTTGAGGATTCAAATAAGAGATTGAGCCTTTTCAAATCAATTGGATCAATTATAAGACATCAGTAAGGCCAAGGGAGGCGCGGCGGCTGAGCGGTAAAGCGCTTGGCTTCCGAACTGGGGGTCCGCGTTCAAATCCTGGTGAAGACTGGGATTTTCAACTTTGGAATCTTTGGGCGCCTCTGAGTCCACTCAGCTCTAATGGGTACCTGACATTAGTTGGGGAAAAGTATAGGCGGTTGGTCGTTGTGCTGGCTACATGACACCCTCGCTAATCGTAGGCCACAAAAACAGATGAACTTTACATCATCTGTCCTATAGACCACAAGGTCTTAAAGGGGAATTAGTTAGGCCAGGTTCACATCTAACTTTACATTCACTTTCACCTATCCTTTGATCTGCGGGACCGTTGGGGCACTACAAAAGATCTGTTAACCTTCTTTCTCCATTCTTATCTCTCATTTGTCTTTGATATAATTTCATTTGCATGTTCTTTCTGAAAATATTGAAGCCTACCTGGATGGACCTTTTCGGGGGCCGATTTTGAGTTTGTGTTTCCACACAAACTGTCTTTTGTAACGTTGTTTATTCGAGAGTTTATTATTTAGATTTTCTCAGACCTGCCCCCATTAATATTAAGCATCTTGTTCTAGTTGCTGGCGGAGACTCCATAGATTAAGATCACAACAGTAGACGGGCTTCATATTTAACATGCAGATTGTCAATAAGTTCGATTACTGAATCTTTAGCATGGCAGTTGGAAAGTTCATATGAATCGAACCATACGACCCCATAGAGAATCGCTTTACACAGAGGAAAAAAAACGCCGACAAAATAAGCACAGCACACAATAATACAAACGGAAAAAATTAAGAATAAAAAGAGATACACACAAACTAAAAACAAAACAAAACAAAAACAAATACAGGACAAAACAAAACAAAAAGACAAAATAAAAATATTGCGTTGAACCAATTAAAAAGTGTCCAGGTACTGGGGGACAGCCTTGACATTTATAGCAATCTAGTCATGCATTGTTGTATCTGACGAGCTCTCTGCGCGACACAAGTATTGACCACGAGGAGGGAAAGTATCGACCCTCCAGGAGAGAAACATTGACCAGTACGTAATCTAAAACCTGGAACCAAGGTATGTAGCCTTGAAAGCTCACGTGACGTAGCTACATCAGAGTCATGGGAGAGAACTGTATTTCAATTCATCGTTATCAGGTCCGCCGCGAAATTAATTAAAGCCCCCCACCACCT
Organism: Biomphalaria glabrata; assembly: GCF_947242115.1. Classification (NCBI taxonomy): domain Eukaryota; kingdom Metazoa; phylum Mollusca; class Gastropoda; family Planorbidae; genus Biomphalaria; species Biomphalaria glabrata. Next base: position 26,572,370 of record NC_074722.1, read on the forward strand.
TGTTATTTTCTATCAAAAAATAATTCTTACTCTATATTTTAAAGTTTCTTATTTGCGGTGTATAGGAGATTCTCAAGTTGAACTAAACAATGTCAAGGACGCCAAATTGACCCCCGATGTTGCCAACTAAATAAAAACAAAAAAGTGCTAAAATTCTTTGTTTATTTTTTTATGAACATGAGTGCACTAGTGACTAGCGGGATGTCCATTATTCTAAATTACCTGTCAAATATATTTTATAAGCCCAAAGATTTTAAAAAGCTAAATTTAAATTATAATTTACAAGAATTTGTTATTAAATCTATAGATCTATGTTTTAAATGAATACAATTCATTTTAGATAAGTATACGTGTTGTGATTGTTGTGAACTCCTAGCCTATGACTTTGACATGGATACATAACGTATGCAAGACTTCAAGAAACACCAGGGATGAATTAAGAATAAGATATAGTTAATAAAGTAATAAGAAGAATTATAACTGTAGATAACGCCAACAAACTCTGAATTCCTAAATAAATATTAACTATAAAACTGCCTTATACTGTAGCCTACTCCTCCAGTTCCATCATAAAACCCTGGTCCCTGTCAAACAATAACAAAAGTCAAGGGCCTTTACCCCACTTTACCTAGTCAACCAATGAAATAATTATAAATAATAATAAAAAACATACAATTTCTCAAACCGTACAACCAAGGTTCTATCAAGTGCTGTCTACAATGCTCTATACAAACACAATCACCACAATAAGCAAAAAAAAAATATTTTTAGCTAACCGCTAACTCGATTGATATCACAGCTAACTCGATTGATATCACAGCTAACTCGATTGATATCACAGCTAACTCGATTGATATCACCACTAACGCAAATAAACTTAACAGTCTTAATACTTCAAAATAGTTGTTACACTGTTTGTGGGTGGTGAATATGTCCAAATATTTACAGGAGTTAAAGTGACGACCCGTATTGCATAGTAGGCATGGGAGTCTTCGTTTATGCGAAACAATTCTGAAATTCTTCTTTATGAAATAAAAGAGCCTAAAGGTCTTTCTTGTAATTTCTTTCATCAAAGGTACTTCATTAAATCAGTTTTAATTATGAAAATTACTGTTCGCCAAATACACCTCACTGTAGCAATCTGGAAGATTATTCCATGAGTCGAATCGACTTCCTTTTAAAGTTGCCCACTTTTGTTGCGTTTCGTACTTACATTTCTGGACCTTCAACTCTTCCAACTTGCTTTTCAACTCTGTAATCCAGTATCAATTACAAATGAATCAAGGTGGATTTCGTTACTATTTGTGTTGAGATGGTTTACTCGGAATGCTAGAATGGTTTTGTTGGTTTTGAAGTGCTTAAACCTGTCAAGAAATTCATCAGTGAATATTTTTATAACTGTGCTGAAGTAATTCGTGTCAAAAGTGGCACTGATTTTATCGCGATACTGCTTTAGACATTCAAAATGAAGTAATTGACCGCTCTGAATATCTTCTGCAAAAAGAATTAATTTTTCATCAAAACAAACCTATTCCTCTACCAAAACATAGATTGGATTTTCCTTGCAGTTTTAGATTCAGCTCATTTAATTTACGCTGTTTTTAGTTTTTAGTTTTCGCTGTTATATCAATCATAAAATAAAATGTTTGCAACTATTTGTCGTTCTCTAATTCGCTGTGATCAATGCCTTTAGCATTTAGAAATGTATTTATTTCATTCAAGCACAAAGCAAAACGTTTCAACCTTTGGAAAGTCATAGCATTTTTTGGAAAGAAGGCGGTCGGAATACTGAGTCTCTATTTCGTTTAAAGGGTAGAGTGCTTTTCACAAGATTCTGTTAACAATCTTGATTACCAAATTCATGACCTCATCTATTTCGGTCGGAATCGTTTTGGGCACAAAGCATTTCTTGGTGCATTATTCAGTGAAACATAAGAATTTCTTGATTTATTTTGCTCCGACGAATCGTTGTTGCCCTTTTACTTTTTCATGTCCTACTTCTGGCTCTATCAGTTGCTATTTAAATGATTTTGTCTTATTGTCTTCAATGTATTTTTGCACGGCATTCGCTCTATCGTCCCCTCAAGTTTGTCACGAGAGCGGTAGCAATCCTAGGAACGACATACACCTGACAAAAAAGGCAACTTGTGCCGCCGTGTCTTTATGTCGCAAGACTAATCTATAGCAAGTGATACGGCAGAGGAAAGTTGAATATCTTCCACCTGCAAATATGTTACATTTGAAGACATTTTAGCTATTCTATTTTGTACTGTTTCAACGGCTATTAGCAAATTTTTTTTTTTTCAAGATTTGTGGTATGTTTTAAAATCACGAAACAGTTCTTCAGATGCAATTAGGAAGCAGTCTTAGACATACCATCTGTAAATGGTTTGCCTTTTTGTGCAATTTCTAGTGGTACCGCAAAGTTTGCCAGATTAGCATTACTTGTAGATTGCTTCTAACTTTGAGAAGATAATTCGCTTCCAACTCATTTACTTTAAACAATAAACTTTACGTCACATTCAAAGCACGTGGTTAAGATGCCAATCTGTCTTGCGTCGAAAGCATCTTAAAACCTACATAGAAACATCCGAAGACGGCCGAGATCTTCCGACGGACTGACGAAAGTGACGACGCGTGTAATTGGGGGAGGGGTGTGGTGAAAAGCGAGTACAAGTAGCTGAGAGATCGAATTGGCGCCTAATCTTCGTTAAAAGATTCAGAACTTCTTAAAAAAATGTTTCGATAAAATAAATAATATTTGCGAATGGAACTAAAGAGCCGCAGCTTCACATCCAAAGAGCCGCATGTGGCTCGCGAGCCGATGGTTGCCGACCCCGGTTCTAGGGGACTAGTTTCAGGTTTCTGATAAATTTTTATTGCTCTTAAGTCTTTATAAGACTTCTTTCCATTCATATATGATTAGTTTTAGGCCTACGTAGGATCAGTTCATCTATACAATAAACTAGAACGATATGTAAATCTTCCTTGCTCCTATTCCTAACGCTCGATCTACTCGTTCTTATGGCAATTACATGTAATGCTTTCTTTCAATATTCCAAATCTTGCGAATTTTTTGATATATCAAATTTGGTATAGTAAAAGGTTTTAAATTCTACGTCTAACCATAACCATTCCGGAGATTAGAAATTCAAACTTTAAAAATGGTGTCAACAAGGTTTAGCGTTTGCGATATTTTTTCTGACTACCAGTGGCGTAGCTAGCCATGTGCGGGTGGTGCGGGCCGCACGGGGCATCAAGTGATGAGGGACATCAAACTGATCGCAAAATTTCTTAGGAAAAAAAAACGGCACACATTGTACATACATAAACAAACATAAACTACTTTATAATAACGTATTTTCGTTGTTTTATATCCAGGGGGGGCGGCATCATGAGGAGATGCCGCACTAGGCATCAAACACCCTAGCTACGCCACTGCTGACTACGTTTAGGCCTATATCAGCTCACTCTCACTTAAAATTAGCGAGGTTTCTAAATAGTGTTTTTCATATTTCACTTTTTTTTTTAAAGATATGGATGTATGTAATTTTATTTATAACACTAGCAACTTTTACTTTAAAAAAAAAAGATAACTTGGAACATTTTTTTCCGCCTACAAAATGTGTTCATCTGTCTTCAATGCACTCATTACATAATAGGGCGCGTGGCCCTGCTCGTTATGTTGATAAGAGTTGCAGAAGTGACGCAGAAGTGACTCTTTCCTGGTCCTCTACTGCTTCCGTTATTTGCCATTTGATTATTTGCTCTACTGCTATTTAAAGAGTTCGATACTGATCAAGACGCTGGACTGTTTAAGTTCATATCCAATGTTTGGCTTTAACTTAACTCCGGGCTCTGCAAATTAACTAGCTGGATTCTGGTCGGGAAAGGCTGGAAGTGAGGGGGAGGGGGGCGAAGAATGGACAAAAGAATCAAAACATTTTAAAACAAGTGAAATATAGAAAAAATACACGCGAACACACAAAAAAAAAATTAACTAAGGGAAAGAACTCCCCATTTACAACTATATTTTTCAATAAAGTAGAAGTTATTTCCCTTTTTCAATGACAGCATAATTAACAACCAACAATTAATTAACTAATTGGTTAATTTGTTTTAGTTGATTGGTGTTTTGCTAGGTACAATAAATAATAGTTTGAAGTTTATATATATTATAGCATTTAAGTCTTTGACTATACGTACAGACCCTTGTTACTTCCCTTCTCAAGTAACTAATGAAGCCAATTATTGATAGACATCCACGACACATGGTTGGGCTTTTAAAATCATAAGAAGATGTCAATTGTACCTGACAGACTGAGTGAATTGAAATAAGCTGTTTGAAAAAGATATTCTTCACCGAAATTGAAGTTTAGACCAAGGATTAGAGTCCTTGAACTATATATTCTATGTTTAGACCAACTAAAGCGATCTCGTCATGTTTTATTTAAAGTGAGGTTAAGTTAAATCAATATCTGTATCGATCTTACAACAATAGCATTTAAGGTTCAATAAACATGAATGAATTGTGGGTAGACAAGGTTTAATAACTCAACATTTTCTCTTTCCGTTATTCTGACATGGGACGCAACTTATCCCGTAATTCAAAAATCAGCGGCGATAACTCAAAGATATTGACCCTACTGAAACATGATGTGACGTCATGTTCCTCAAAGCCATATGTGTAAAGAGAAAAATCAGATCGAGGGAAGGTTTTAGATTACTAAAAGTTATGTTTATTTAAGTTAGGATCTCTAGGAACACTTCGAGTAAGCGAGAGCATTAGTTCTAAAGAAAGTTTTCAGTCAATGGACAATGTCTAGCGACCTTAAAGCCCCACCAAAAATGATGAACCATAAAACTGATAAATATTCTTGGATTAGTGTAGTGATAATTTATGACAATATACATTCTTGTTGCCTGTGTCTACAAGTTTTTTATTTCCTTGTATTGCAGGTCTCCGCGTCTTATGCTTTTTTTTTTCATTTCGGCCTAATTAATCTGTAACTCGTATTGATGTCCTATGTGAAGACTTGATGACCACATTACTGCTGTGTCATGATCGAATTAGCAAGATGATAATCAAGTCAGCTAAGATTTATCTTACTGTCATCAACTCAGAAAACAAATCGATGTTGTTCATCATTAAAAAGCATTAATAAACTTGAGGCTCTTTTCGTCTCTCTTGACACATTTTATTTTGTTTAAAAACTCAGTCAATAAATTTGATGTGTTGAACATTTGTTTTGTGTTTTTTTTTTTTTTTTGGGGGGGGGGGGGATATCGAATGTCAAAAGAAAGTTGGCATTACAATCTTCTTAAACAGTTTTAACTAGAATACAACATCAATAAATCATAGTAGAACAATCGACAGCTTTACAGACCTGTGACGTGGCAACGAGCTATTGGTTTAAACTGTCCACAGGTTGTGACGTTGCAGGTCAGTGTTCAGGCCTTTTATAACGATTGGTCTCGGCTGGTGCCTACGGATTTATGTCTTCTAAGTTATGCCATAGGCCTCTAATAAGTAGACGCCTTGTTTTCGCTTTTTTTTCTATTGGGCGTCCATGTTATGACTGACTTTGGTAAATGTGTTTCGTCTTGTCTAAGGATATGTCCCGCGAATATCATGCAACGTTCACTCAAGGGACGATGGTAAAATTTCAACTTGTGGTTTTAACCACTCTTCAACTAAGAAGAAAGATTGAGCTATTAGAAGGATTTGAAAAAAAAAACTACAAAATAACTTTAAATATTTTTATTTCCATAAGTTGTCCATAACAAAGCATTAACAATAGTCTAAATATAGATCAAATCTCAGAGAGAATATAAGCTAATTAATACAAACAAATATATGTATTAATGACACAAACGTTGCAATGAATGAATGTCAATTTTCAATCTCCAGAATACATTTATTTAAGCTCTTGTCAGGGACTAGTTGGCTACTCTATTGCAGATACAGTCTAACTTATTCTTCTTTCAGTGTTGGATTATCTTATCTTATAAAATACAGACGTTACTTCAAAAAAGAATATGATTATGACTTGCGCGTGTCCTTAGGTAAATACAATCATGGATGTTAATCAATGACAAATTCTGTCATCTCATCTCTGACTGTGGTCCCTTCTGTCAAGTCATTGGTTTTCCTGGCTGACTCAGGCAACCCATTCCATCATTTAATAGTTCTAGCAGTGGCGGACTGGGTATTAAAATCGGCCCGGGCATTTCTATACAATCTGGCCATCCTATTCTAGATCTACCTGTCCTCAAAATCATTTTGTTAAGTATGATAATGTGTCGATAACTGAGCGCATGCATACAATGAACTCTGTATCTTTTGAAGAAATATAGTAGGCCTTATGTTGCTTTTCGGAAAATGTGTAAGCTTAAATTAGCATTTCACTGTAGAGACTGTTGAAGACTTTTTTAACACGACGCTCAGAGGGCCCCGTTTACAAGAGAATATTATAAAACCTTTAACAATTTAATAAGTTCTATAGTGGCATTCATGAGGCCGATAAGGTGGTCCTACCGGCCCATTTGGGTAATATTCGTTCGTTATGAATCTAACTGCTCTATTTTGTGTCTGTTCCAGTTTCTTAATGTTTTCTGGAATTGAGGAATCCCAAATAGAGGATGAGGAGCAATGGCTGAGTGGTTAAGCGCTTGGCTTCCGAATTTGGGGTCCTGGGTACAAATCTCAGTGAAGACTGATTTTGAATTCTGGGATTTTTAGGGCGCCCCAGAATCCACCCAACTCTAAAGGGTACCTGACTTTAGTTGGGGAAAGTAAAGGCGGTTAGTCGATGTGCTGGCCACATAACACCCTGCTCATTAACCGTTGGCCAAATAAACAGATGACCTTAACATCATCTGCCCTATAGATCACAAGATCTGAAAGGGGTACTTTACTTTTTTTTTAAACAGAGGATGCATATTCTAAATAAATAACATTTTAGTTTTATAAATAAGATTTATAAATAAGAGATGCACCAATTATCGTAAGGATCTTCTTACAGGCAAGCTGAGATTGTGATTTGTGGCACATCTTTAGTTCATAGTGCAGTCCTTCAGTTCTGAAAGAGTAGTTCTTGTTTTACATTTCATCACAAATTAGCCTCCATATAAAATGATGATAATTTAGACAATAAAAATTTCTAAAAGAAAATAATGAACAAGAAATCATATGGTTTCATTAATTGGAAAAAAAAATAGAAAAGTAACATTGTTCATTATTCAATCTGAATGCTACGAAAAACTCAAAGAAAAAAAATATAACATAACAAATACAAGTATTCAAATTGTTTATACTGTTTATACACACAAACTGATTCAAATAAAGTAAAATATCACAGAATAAAATGCATATCAGTTCAGGTTGAAAAAAATGAAGATCAATTTTAATTAGAGTTTTAATTTTGTTGTAAAATATAGACTAAGGATTTTTTTGTGGCCAGCAACACTTTGCCATCACATCAAATATTGCCAGTTGGTACAAACATTTAAAAAAAAACAATAATAATTTTCCTATTTAAAAGAAAATTTCAATTAGTGGTTGTTAGGGGTTTGAGAATTGAAGATGATATCACATTTTTCAAGTATAGAATATGTATACTTACTTCATTATCTTATGACATTATCTCTGCTTAATAAGCAAAAAAACATAACAAATGGAGACTTTTGTGAAATTTATGATGACAATATCAAAACAATAGAATTGTGTGAAATATTGTGTTTTTTTCTTCACAATGTTCCCTCAGATTTGAAAAGAATAACATTCAAGCCCAAACCTCCAGCAGAACAGCAGGGGATGAGGGGTGGAAAGGATTCAAACATAAAACACCATCAACTGGAACTCCATGACATATTATGGCAGCCATCTAATGAAACATATAGATTTTTATGGTAACTTGATATTAACAAAACAACCTTCTTTTGACTCCAATTCTGAAACTTGTAGTGGTCAAAACATGTGCATGTTTATAACATTTATATATTTTAAAAAATTGTATCATTTCTCATCAAAATTGATGAATTTCCAAAATAACTTGATGTCTTTTATGTTACAAAATGATAATAACATTTGTAATACTGCTTTTACTGTATAAGAAATATGGCAAATCAAAACGTTCCAAAAAAAAAAATTAAAACAGGAAGACGTTAAACATATATAACAAGATGGAAGACAATCAGAATAATTAAACATGATATTTAACACTCTAACAATCTATTCTAAGTGGGTTTTAAAAAAAAACTTTTACAGAGAAGTAAAATTTATATAAATTTATTATAGTAATTTGAACACACTTAAAAAGGTAGAAGATGGTAAAAAAAAAAAGAAAAGAAAATATTTTTTTTATGAATTGCATTACACATTAAAAAAAATAGATAATTTAACTATTTATGGACATAAGGTATTGATATTGATGTTTCCATCATATAAATTCACAGTATATCATGAAGATTCTTGGTCCATCAGTAGCACATAATGTAATTATTGTTTTTTAAAGTAGCACATAAGGCAACTAATGCTTTTTAAAGTAGCACATAAGTTAACTTATGTTTTTATAGTAGCACATAAGTTAACTAATGTTTTTTAAAGTAATCAATCAATTCTTTTTTTCCATTTTTCTGACCTATGATTCTGTGTATCTTTTCTGACAATGATTTTAAAAGATATATATAATGCTTTGGTATATCTACTGTAGGAAGTGATTGAGCAAATGGCATTTATAGATGTCATTTGACTTTCCACTTCCTAACTCTACATTGTCAACCCTAACACACAAAACTAATCATAAAAGAAGCAAATAGCAGAATAGATGATAAGGATGACCTTACTGCAATTAGTTAATCCTATGTCCTGAAATTAGTTAATCCTATGTCCTGCAATTAGTTAATCATATGTCCTATGTGTATTTGTCTTCATTTGTTTCTTACAATAATGTCTTAGCTAATACAAAACAACACAAAAAAATCAGGTTTCTTCAAACAAAGCTTTAGAACCACTCATAATCTCCACAAAAGCCTTGTTGGTATATTTTTGAATGGTATCTATGTATTCTGGTACTTTGTGGAGTTTGATAAAATTTTCTCCAGTAGTCTTTAAAGGTTCAGGGCCAAGTTTACCATCAGGGTCCGCTTTGGTTACCTCCCTTTTCAGTTTCTGCTCCTCCTCTAGAACTAGCTGTATAGAACTTGATACCTAGATTGAAGACAAAGGTATAAACTGATTAACAATTGTGATACAGACTTGGTTTTAAACTGAAATACATTGGCTAAGTTGAAACAAAAGACTATTTGAATAACAACAAAAATAAAGAGATTCCATTATTAGACCAAACTAGCTATAATCCAAATGTATGCAACTTAGGGCAACTGAAGCCATAAACTAATCAAAGGTTGTAAAGATTGTGGAATGGATGAAAAAATTATTATCATATAAAACTATTGGTATACAAATTCACAACAATGAAACAATCTATACCAACCAAAAAAACAAAGAGAAGTATACAAAAGCAAGGTTTTAGTTTGTATTACCAATTGTAATTTTTAATACAATTTAAAGCAAAAACAAACAAAAAATTATGCCTCTTAATAAAAAAAATTATCATATTTTTCTTCTTTAGCCAGTTTTGTTTAGCTGCTTTTGTAAGCATTGAACTTTACTTCAAAAATGAAGATTACGACATTCTAGCTCAAACTTCATGCAGAACATCAGGGGATGGCAGCTGGTAAGGATTAAATTTGGGACCATTTTGATGACAGTCTGAAGCACACAACTCATTACCAGGCAACCAACCATCCATATAGTTTTAAAGAATCCTCAATATTTCTATACTTAATATTACTAAAAAAATAATTAAGATTTTAATATTTGTTTATTATTCAAGTTGTAATAATGTGCACTACAGTCCTTTGAATGGTTTCAAAGGTCAAATCAATATTCTACTGCATGGTGACGTCCATAATACATTTCAGTTTATATGGTCTGATTATCCAGGGACTAAAAAGATTGCAAAATGTTTAAACTCACTGAAATTAGAATTTCAACCTGTTTATAGCTTAGCAAGAAATAATTATATGATACTATAGTAAGTTATGAGTTCGATAGTAAGTCATGTGTTGAAAATAAATGAAGTTCTCTAGTTTGTGAAATCATTACGTTTGATAGTACGTTATGAAAGTGACGTCATGAGATTGAACATTTTGTTTGACACTAAGTTAGGAGTTAAATCATCAAGGTTCATATTAAGTCATGAGTTGAATCATCAAGTTTGATAGTTAGTCATGAATCAAATCATTTGGTTTGGTAGTAAGTAATGAGTTGAATTCAGAAGTTTGATAGTAAATTTTCGGTCAAATCATGTAGTTTCATAGTAAGTTATGGGTTGAATTCTGAAAATTGATAGCAAATCATGAGTTAAATCATTAAGTTTGATAGAAATTCATGAGTCAACACATGAGGTTTGATGTATTAACCTGTGAAGCCTTATCCAGAATGTTCTTAATGAGTTTATTGGTTCTGTTATACAGCTCCAGTATCTCTACAACTTCTTCTGGTGGACCTTCACACTTCTCTGACACCTCTCGCTTATCATACACAATCTGTATGCAGTTTTTGGTCCTGGATCCAGTCAGATGAGCTCCACCTAAGAAATAGGTTTTGAAACAATTTTATGAATGCAACTAGTGATATAAAAATAAACCAACATTTTTTATCGCTGGCAGAAACGGCAGTATTTATATAATATTGAAATTTATTTGCAATAGCCAATAGTCAAAGAGAAAACCTTCTGAAATAGTACTTCAAGCCAAACCAAATGGTTACTTTATTTTCAATAAATCAATGTCTTGATCTTTTTTTTCCTCTATTTATATGTTCGTTACTTGATACACTTTCCAATTTATAAAATAATTCATTTATAATTAAAGTATAATTAGTTCAATATCACTTAATCCATTCATTATAGTGAATATAATGACTTGTTCTTCAAAAGGAAAGGGATAAAAATGAATGCTAAATTAATAATAGTACTTCAGTTTACTTGTAGGCCCAACTTATTCAAAAAATGTTGAAAACCACTGCTAGCATTGTAATTCACTACTCTCTCTCTTAAAAACTTGGTCCCTGGTGCTGCTATTCATTTATGTCTAATATATGTGTGTATCACATTTGTTTCAGCACCTAGCTTCAACTCCATATTTACGTTCACAGCTTGATTGCTCATACCCACTGAAGCTTCTATATGTAATGTGTTTATGTTGTCCACTTGTCATTAGGAGAGATACACAATTAGATAAAAACCATCGTTTGTCTAATACATGCCTAACGGCTGTGTCGGCTCTATTGAAGTTGTTAGTGAACGGATGCTGCGAGGTGGGGGAGGGGCTAGCTAGGGCTTGTGACCTTTGACCACTGGGGTGTTAATTTGCATACGGGCAAAATGACTCTGGATCAGTGGAATGTTTTTTTGGAAATTCCGATGTTAAGAGGTTAAGTTTGCTTAATGCGTTATCGCTAGGTGGTGGTGTCAAATCCAGAGTCACAAACTAGAGAACTTCATTTATTTTCAACACATGACTTACTATCGAACTCATAACTTACTATAGTATCATATAATTATTTCTTGCTAAGCTATAAACAGGTTAAAATTCTTGTAGCATTTTAATTCACTACTTTCTCTCTTAAAAACGTGGTCCCTGGTGCTGCTATTCATTTATGTCTAAAGATAGGCAATTTAAAAAATAACACAAGGGACATAACTGACCACATCTCTTGGATAAAACTTTCAGACAGTCAACAATTGTTGGTATCCCAGCAGTCTCAGAGACAAATTTACTCTTGAACTCAAACAAGCATTTCCTCAGTTCATAAAAGTTGTTATACAAGTCATTGTAAAGCTTACTGTGATCCTAAAGGAAAAGAAGCAAAATACAAAAAAAAAAATCCTTTTTTTTAGGAAAACAAGCAAAATACCAAAAAATCCTTTAAAAAAAAACAAAAAAACAAAGCTTATATTAAGTGTATCAATCTGTCCAGGTCAGTCATGTCATTAAATTTGTAATAGATCTAGACTAACTATAATAAATCTGTGTGATTAGAAATATTTTTTTACCAAGTATTTTTGTTTAGAGCTATTTCATGCTTTTAGCTTTCTCAATGCGCTATGATCCCATCACTTGTCTGGAACAGTTGGAAAGGGATAGGGAAGAAAGAAAAGGGTATCTGGGTAATCACTTTTTAAATGTATTTAAAAAAAAGGAACTACCTGAATTCGTGCTTGTGGGCTAAAGACTTCTAGGTTTCTCAAGCCAACGTGGTATAAACCACTCAACTAGTTAAAAGTCTATGAACATGGAAGATTGTATAGTTATTTATTGTTTTTATTTCATGTTTGTGTTTGCTAAGCCTGAGACAACAATCTATAAAGGGGACTAATTCAGCATATACCACCACTTCAGTCAAGTGCACATTCTTTCCATTGTAACAAACAAAATAATTGATTACCAATAGTTAATTAAATAATTGGTTAATTTTTTAAATTGATTCTTGTGTAGTCAGGTAAAAGAAATTTATGAGCAAAATTTCAGCTTGATCTGATTTTGGGTGTCAAAGAATTAATGTGTACCAACTTCTGGCAAGACAGACAGAGTGAGTTGATATAAAATGTGTAAAAAGAAGTTGCACAGGTCAAGATAAAGTTGAATGTGATCCAAAGAGAGAAAAAAGTTTTTTTCTTAATTCCTAGAAAACAATATGAATGAATACTGATTAATAGGAAAGTATTAGGACTATAATGTAGAAATTCAATTTATATATATTCATTAGAATGAGCTTTGCTTTTTCTGCTTTGAAAGAAGTTGTATACTTTGGATTACTATGTTTTATTCATAGTAATAAAAATTACATTTTTAGGACAGTACATGTCTAAGCATGTTCTGTTGTATCCCTTTATATGTTCAGCTTTACTAATAGGTAGATCTATATGACAAACTAGTCTAGTCTAGTTTTCAAGGAGGTTTGAGTTTGAATCTGAGCTGAGTTGTTTTTTTTTTTGCAGAGCACCTTAAGACAGCAAAGAAACATTCTCCCAAATACCCCTGCCCTGCCCCCCCCCATGCTAAAAGCATAATAGATGCCCTATATAAATACAATCCAAAAACATATACCAGGTATATATTTTAAAAAATATTTGTATTATTTTTGTTTGTAATTTATATAGTGTAAATATATTTATAGGAGGCTGAGTGGTAAAGCCCTTGGTTTCCAAATCGGGGGTCCTGGGTTCAAATCCTGGTGAAGACTGGGATTTTCAATTTCAGGATCTTTGACCATGTCTAAGTCCAACCAGCTCTAATGGGTACCTGACATTAGCTGGAGAAAAGTAAAGGCGGTTGGTCATTGTCCAGGCCACATGACACCCTCCTTAACCGTAGGTCAAAGAAACAGATGACCTTTACATCATCTGCCCTATAGGCCACAAGGTCTGAAAGGGGAACTTTACATTTCAATATATTTATGAAAAGAATTGATTCATTTTGCATCTATTAATTTTATAATTATTTATAATAATTTTATCAATGAATATTAATTTATTTTTTGTTGTTGGACTCCTTTAGTCTATGGTTGATCTTGTAGAGTGTCTTTTTTTTATAGGTCTTTAAAGCTCTATTCTGGATAGACATTTTTATAGAAGTACATACAATGATCTTTAATCAATATATTGTATACAGATATTTAATTAGAAAGTGTAGGAATGTGAAGTGGCATTGACCAACCTGAAAAGTTTTATCCAGTGTGGCTACAGTTTTCACAGGAGCCAAACTAATGGCTGTCAGATGTTCCAGAGATGAAGCTAATAAACAAAACAAAACATATTCAAGTCACTTTTATTTAGTCTGCATAGAAATATTGTTGCTATTTTTTAAAAAGAGAGTATTTGTTGCTCCTTTATACTTAAGTATACATGTATATTATATCTTCTGCCTTGACAAACAATGGATGCGCAAAGATGAATTAGAGATCTTGATTGCTGCTAGAAAGTGGGCAGATGCTGCTCTAACTAAACAGGCCAATTTCAGAGAAGAACACGAATGGCTGTGAGCTGGGGCATGTGACTATTGATTACTGAGGGTGTTAATTGCATACTGGTGAGATACTTTAGATCAGAAGGATGTTTTTTTTGGTCATCTCTAAGGTCTAGATCTCCTCATCACTGCTACACAATAATGCAATGACAAAAACATCTGTCTGTAAATTTAAAATAAACTTATTTATATGTCAGGCCCCTCAAGGAATCAACAACCAACACACTTTTATTTCCAATGAGATGGGCACCAAAACTCCACCCTTTTCCATTCATTTTTGTCAGACATCCCCCCCCCCTCTGAAGTCCCATACTTTTACACCAGCATAGCTTATTTCTTTTCGGCTTGAACAGCATCAGACATATAAGTTATTTTGTGTTAATTGTTAGTTGTTTTGTTTGTTTTGTAGCTGATGAAGGCCTTGTGGTACAAGGGTCCCTTGTTTTTACTTGATTCTGCAGGGTTACATATTTGCATGTTTATTGTATTTTCTATACAATTTCATAGAAGCAGACTTTGCCACAGTTTGTGCAGGATAATGAATCCGACTTAAGGATATCAAATATGCTTTGTAATTAATTTTACTTTATGGTTTATTGCCCTTAACATGGACTAATAATTAAGTATTAACATCTTAGAGCAAGCGAATAACATTTAAAGAAGGAGAGAGTTTAAGAGTTTAAAGATCAATAACTAGACATTGAGACATAGGACTTAGGTATTGATTTTTTAACTCTTTCTCTTTCAAGCGAATAACATTTAAAAAAGGAGAGAGTTTAAGAGTTTAAAGATCAATAACTAGACATTGAGACATAGGACTTATGTATTGATTTTTTAACTCTTTCTCTCCGCAATATTTTTTTTCTCATTCTGATAAAATTATTCATTTTGCTCATTTGTATTTCACTATTCTGATATGATTAAACTTCAATAACTATTTTGTTTGTTATCAGAAAATGTTGTATTTGTATTCAATTATAGGGGAATGAATGCTTTTTTTTTATCAACACAAATTAAAAGTTTATAAATCCAAAAATCAATTTAGTTTAATGGGATCGAATCAACATTGGCATCATCAATTAGGAGAGAAAGAGTTAAACAGGTATTGTCTCAAACTGAAAAGCTTTTAAAAGTAACTAATTTCTGATAAAGCAGAAGTTAAAGTCAGATAAGTTCTTTATAATTTATACAAGACCTGTAAATGTTATTTTTACCATTCATTTTATGTTTGCACTGAACACTAAAGTTCAATTCATCCTACCTAGCTCCTGCTGTACCAGCTTATTTTTCCGAGCTGAAGAACCAACATTATTTGTGGCTGGTTGGGAGTTCACTGGACCAGACTGTGCTGACAAAAGTGGCGTCCTAGAGGTAGGTTCATATGGTGGCTGAAAACAAAAGTGTGCAAACATTCATACATAAAAATTGATAATTATAATCTCATAATTATAGTTTACCTTATTTACATTTTTTTAAACACAATTTGCAAGTACCACAACATCAAATTTTTCAAATTTTCTAAAGTGCAAGCTATTTATAGATCTTTAAATGTAGGCTACAGTTATATATAGGCCTTTATATATATTGTGAGTTTATTTATATATATTGTAATATTTTATGAAATTTAAAAAAATATTTTTATGAGATATTTCAAAAGCATTTATGTGAATGTAAAAATTTTCAAACTTTACAGAGATATACATTTGATATATATTAAGAACTAAATTAGACTAAAGAAGTGATGAGTATAAATCAGGCATTATGCTGTTGTATGGTAACTAGAAAGTTAAATTGAAGCTATAATATCTGGCTAGCTGTATACTCATGTTAACATTTTTTTTAAAGTTAAAAGAACTCGTAAATAAAATTTAAAAAAAATTATGTCATATAACCCACAGTGTAACAGTGAAGTAAATGATAATATAGGCCTAAAAATATAGAATCTATTTACATTATCATTATATGTATTATATGTATTCATATCTCCTTGATTGCTATATAAATACTTTTCTAGGTCTAACTGTTTGTTAGTGTATGTGAATCACATATCAGAATAAAGTACATCTTTTTATTGCTATGATTTATGAACATTGTTGGAGGTGGTGAGAAATTCACAGCCGTGGTGTCTATACTGAAAATAAAATTACATGCTCAAGACTCTAGTCAATTTATAGCTAGTCTTCCAGTTGCCAAAAGGTTTTTGCTAATTTAGTAATCTATTTGTAATAGACTCTCTAGAGACAGACCTAATGATCTTACTTCTACTCATGTCTCAAATAATTTGGTTCTTATAAATATTTTTTTTTAAATACATTTGAAACGTACATAAAAAAAGGTTCAAAAACAAGGGAAGGCTACTCTATATCTGATGCTAGTACATGCACTAGCGGATCCAGAACTTTGGAGTGGGGGGGGGGGGGGGATTTTTTCCAAACCCTAACCCTAACGCCCAGACCCAGTTAACCCTAACCCTAAGAATAAACGCGCGTACAGCATATATATATATATATACCTATATATAACAGCTATATATGATATATATCATATAACAGCTTACCTTATGGTCCTTGAAGCAGTCACAGATATTTCCCATGAGTCTCTGCTGTCTAGATCAAGAGTTCTAGTCTACATTAATTAGAATCTAGAACATAATGACTTTACGCAAACGTCCCTGTAATAAAAAAAAAAAAAAAAAAAAACTTTGTTTGCCAGAAATAGACAAATAATCTTTGATATAGTCTATAGTTTAGGCTTTTGTTTTTAAGGTGACCTAATTCTTTGTTAAAGTCTGACATATCATCTCATAATGTGACATAATATGTAATGATGTAATTATTAGCTCAGACAATATATACACTTGCTGTTGGTGGAAGCAAAATAACGATCTCTGACTTGGGTACTTTTAATGAAGGCCTCTTGACCAAAGGGAAGGATTTTTACACAGGGATGAGATAATAAAAAAAGCTCTTGACCAACCTCTCTACCTGACGTCACCCATCAACTAGGTCAGTGGTGCCCAACCTTTTTTTTTTAAACACCAGGTCACATTTACATTTCCGGCACAAGTGAAACTGGCCGCAACACTTCAAAAAGTCCAAGGAAACAGATATTCTGCGGCTTCACTAGGGAATGTAGAGTTTCGAAGGGCCGAATAGCACCATTTCACAGGCCTGATATGACCTGTGGGCCGTAGTTTGGGCACCACTGAAATAGAGGATCATTAAATCGTATCTGTTTATTGTGTGTGTGTGTGGTGGGGTCGACAACTTATAAAACCAAGCCTGGTCTCCATGCAGAGCGAGGCCGGAAGCCAAGCAGTATGGCAGCTGGGGATATATAGCTGAGTCAATACACTGGGAAACCTATTTTCTTTAGGAATATTCCAAATGAATCATAAGCTAACTGTGGGCCTTTATAACTATTAACCCGGGCATGCTACCCTGCCTCATAGTGGCGCCCGGGTGGAAACGATCGTAGGAGGAAACGATTAGGCTAAAGGGTAGCAAAACAAGACTCCCGTTGGGGTGCGAGAGCATCCTCATTGCACTGTGCGGAGTTGTAAAAAAAGCTCCCACAAACTTGTCACAATCTAGACGGTGTTCCTCAAGGTGCAGTTACATTAATGGCGTGGCCCGCACGGTTAGCCTGGTATAGAAAAGGAAAATGGCGGGGGTCTTAGTGTATGCGGCCTCTTGCCACGAGTCTGACCCACCCGCCAGACAGAACAGTGTACACTGTTCTCGTGCAGGCCGGTGAGAGGGAGCTCTTGTTCACTTTTGCTGACTTAAGAGTTCCATGAGCCTAGGGCCGGGGTCGGCAACCTGCGGCTCGCGAGCCACATGCGGCTCTTTAGATGTGAAGCTGCGGCTCTTTAGTTCCATACGCAAATATTAGTCATTTTATCGAAACATTTTTCAAAATAGTTCTGATTCTTTTAACGAAGAATAGGCACCGATTCTATCTCTCAGCCTTATACCCCCCCCCCCATTACATGCGCCGTCAGTCGTCAGAAGCTCTCAAATGAGGCCGTCGTCGGGTGTTTCTATGCAGGTTTTAATTTGCTTTCGACGCAAGACGAAACGGCATCTTCACTACGTGCTTTGGCTGTGATGTATAGTTTGTTGTTTCAAGTAAATGTGTTAGAAGCAAATGATCTTCTCAAAGTTAGAAGCAATCTACAAGTAATACTAATCTGGCACGCTTTGCGGGACCAATAGAAATTGCAAAAAAAGGCAAAACATTTTCAGATAGTGAGTATGTCAAAGACTGCTTCCTACGTGCATCTGAAGAACTGTTTCGTGATTTAAAAAAAAAAAACAAAAAAAAAAACTTGAAAAAAAATCAAAGATATGCCACTATTCGCTAAAACAGTACAAGATAGAATAGCTAAAATATCTTCAAATGTAACATATTTCCAGGTGGAAGATATTCAACTTTCTTCTGCCTTATCACTTGCTAGTCTTGCGGCATAAGAGGCACGGCGCAAGTTGCTCATTTTGTCTGGTATAAGTTTTCCCAAGGTCCAAAAGAGGAACTTCCAGGATTGCTACTCTCATGACAAACTAGAGGGGAAATGCCATGCAGAAATGCCTTGAAGACAATAAGATCGAGTTAAATAAAATCGTTTAAACAGCAACTAATGGAGCCAGAAGTATGACAGGAAAAATAAAGGAGCAACAACAATTCTTCGAGCCAAATCACCCAATTCTTACATTTCACATACACCAAGAGGAGTTTTGTGCCCAAACATTTATGGCCGAAATAGCTGAAGTCATAAATTTGATAATCAAGATTGTAAACATCATCTTATCAAAAGCACTCTACCATCTTCAGTTTAAGGAACTTTTTAACGAGATGGAGACACAGTCAGTATTTCGACATCCTTCTTTATTGTATGATATGTGCATTTCAAACGTTTAGCTTTGTGCTTAAACTATTAAAGTACATTCCTAAATGATAAAAAAAGGTATTAATCACCCTGAATAAGAGAAAGACAAATGGTAGCAAAATTTTTACTTTATGGTTGATATAACAGTGAAAGGAAATGAGCTGAATCTAAAACTGCAAGGAAAGTTAAACCCATCCTGTTTTGGTAGAAGAATTAGTTTATTTTTAAGAATTTTTTTTTTTTTTTTTTTGCAGAAGATATGCACTTACGCAACAAATATGACAACTTTAAAAGAGATATCTCGAGTTGAGGCACTTAGCCTATATTCGAAGCATGGAATAATCTTCCAGAATGCTAGAGTGAGGTGAAGTTGGCATTTGAAGTACTGACTATCCTCGGATTGACATATTCGTGCGAGCAAGTGTTATATTCATTTATAAATTTAAGTAAAGTAAGAGGTCAACTAACAAATGAAAATCTAGAGTCGTGTTTGAAACCAAAAACAAGTTATGAGCCTGATGTATCCAAACTTTCTAAAACCTTGCAAAGGTAACCTCCCATTGAATTTTCTCAATTGTTTGTTATTGAAGTACAAGTTAGTGTTGTAAGTAACTTCTTTAGTTTTTATCGAACGAAAAAAATAATTATCCAATAAAAACCATATATATATATTATATAATTTGGTGTGAAAAACAAGTATATATGAATTAATATATATATTAATTAATTGTGTGAGTACTATTTATTGTTGGCAAGAAAAAAATGTGTGGCTCTTTAAAAACTTTAAAATTTGGTAAATTGTAATTTTTGGCTCTTTCGACTCAAAAGGTTGCCGACCACTGGCCTAGGGCTCAACTCTGCCTGAGAGTTTCAAGAAGAAGAAGAATAACTATTAAATCTATGCTTGTTTCACGTTTAAGTTTTGAAGGCTTAGTTCTAGATATTGTCCTCGCTAATCGAAAGCTGGTTGATGAACCACAAAACAAACTAAATAGCTCACAAAGCGTTTGTTGCAATTCTAAAGTGAAATCCTAGAAAAAGATAAAACACGTGGTATAAAAAAAAGGTATTCAATTTGTTTCGGCAAAATATTAAAACTTAGTATCCATGTCTTGACTGTTATGAAGGTTCTGCTGAAGTAGTGACCTCGGGTTGGGATGAAATAAAGTCTACGTTACGTGTGTGAGCTTAAACATGTATAGCTACACTTCACATTAGAAGTAGGTACCTGTTACCGATGTTATTTTCTGACACTATACTATTACTGGTGTGGTTCATGGATGTAGGCGCGGTGACATTGGGTTCATATTATACATGTCAAGATTAACACTTCATGCGATCATACTTCACTTGCAAATGAGGAAATAACTCTTTTTATAGCAGTCCCCAAGAAATACGTTTAATATATACAACAACACAACATAGTGAATATGATACACAATTCAAGATTAATCAGTAGTAATCCTATATAGAACACTTGGCGAATAAAGTAATAACTTAATAATTGGTACAAGTCTCAACTGCTTTATAATAATAACTCCATAGTGGCTGCTTACAATAACTGACTTCTACTAACTCTCACTCATATTGACTGTTCTCTACTGCCTGTATCAACTGACTGCTATCTTCAGTGAAGTCCAGTAGGGCGTCGGCGCCGTAGGCGCCATTATCCCGTTGATGCTTAGAAAGGCTTTTATCCAACCAACAGGCCTGGACATGGGGCTCTTCACCCCTGTCCTGTCTGAGGGCACCCAACGGTAGGCGGCCATATCGGTTGACTGGGCCAGACCGGGCCGTGCCGTGTACACAGCGCACCGTCCCCGGTCCTGGGTCCACTCGCTATAAGTGGCAGAGAACAGCGCTAACTGCGGGGAGCTTGTCTCATATTCCTATACTGTAACCGCCACTGTTCCGTGTAGGGACCGCCACTCCAGCTACGGGACACTGATGACGGCCCCCATGTGGAACAGCGTGGCGGACTTTTTGGACTGGGTTCCGGGCGTTCTTTCCATCCCAACCCCGAGAGAGAGAAAAAAAACAAAAGCTCACCCAGGGAAGCACTGACTGCTATCAAGTAACTCTATCAACTGACTCACCAACTAACTGCCCTTTACTCTAGTTAACTATAACTTAAAAGTGATCACCTTATTAAAACATGACTTGTGAATACCATTCATAATATTAAAATGGGGTATCCACTCAATGACACCAACTTTGAGGTGGTTTCAATCCTTACGATATATCAGGTTAACGAGGGTTATGGTTATGGCCAGCACAACGACCAACCGCCTTTACGTTCCACAACTTAGGTCAGGTAAAAAGACAGGTTTCAATATTTTCAGAACGAAATTCTATCAAAGGCTATTGACAGAGAAGAATGGAGAAAGAAGGTTGACAGATCTTGTGTGGTACCCCCACGATGCAGCAGACCAGGGGATAGATGAAAGTGAAGGAGAAGTTTGATGTGATCCTGGCCTATCTAATGTCATATAATGATTATCTAATAAATCTAATTGGTCAGTGTTCCGTGGCTGTAGTTAATCGACCTAAATTCATAATTTAAATAAAACATTTGCTTTTAGGCCTACATATATTTAGATCCAGATCTAAAGTCCATACTATTATAAAAGATGTAGATCTACTATTATAAGACTGAATTCAAAAAATCAAGGGCTCAAGATGCCTGTTAATTATTGTTAGTATATTCAATATCCCTTATATAGAGCCTCAAGTAGCCTGCCCAATCCTAATGTGTTTACATAGCGCATGTTAGATGTGCGCGACACATGAATGGGACTATAAAATGTATGTAAACACGACTAAAGGCACATTTCGCAGCTATAGCAAACAAATGTATGTAAATGCTTCAGAAACATACATTTGAATGTTAATTTGATTTAAATATGAAATGAATGGACTTTATTTTGTATGTTGATGTGTTCAAGCATAAAGTAGCTCTATCATCTTAAGATCTAAAGTTTGAGTTAGATTGGTCAAACGGTTTTGATTTCTATGGGGGGACATACATATACATACATACATTATGCATTTATATATACATTTATGTAGTGTAATTTTTTTTTATTCTTCCTTCTTCTTTCTTAGGGATGACAAATGTATTTAAAAGCCATGTTACCAAATATAAGTTTATTAAACTGTAGTAAAATAAGGCAGAATATCAAGCTTATTTAGAATTTGCAGGTTATTGCGGTTTATATTTTGGGCTTAAAATAAAGTCCTAATTATTAAGTCTCAAAATTAGAAGCATTAATCTTCATATGTGTGTTCTGGGTTTGGGACCTATTAGTGTTAATAGCACGATTTCTTTTGTATTATCAAATAGGGGTAGTGCGCCACTTTTGGCGTATGTGCCATGGTTTGACCATTCCTGATCTAGACTAACAATAATAGATATGTGCGACTAGAAATATTTTGTTACCAATTGTTTTTGTTTAGCGCTCTCAATACGCTATGATCCTATCACTTTTCAGACCAGTTGGCAAGGGTAAAAAAGAACGGAGTATCTGGGTGATCGCTTCTTAAATGTATTAAAAAAAAATAAGGAAACGACTTGAATTTGAACTTGTTGGCTAAAGCCTTCTCATGGTTCTCAAGCCAATGTGGTAACCACTCAGCTGCCGAAGAGTCTATGAACTTGGAAGATTGTACAGCTATCAATTGTTTCTATTTCATGTTTGTGTTCACTAAGCCTGAGACGGCAACCTAATAAAAAGGGGACTAATTCAGCTTATACCACCCTTTCAGTCAAGTACTATTTCTTTACCTTTACGAATTTTTTTTTTTACCAATAGTTAATTAACCGATTTGTGAATTTGTTTTCTTCTTGCGTTGTCAGGTAAAAGAAATAATTGTGTAAAATTTCAGCTTCATCCGAGATTGGGTGTCGGAGAAATAACGTGTACAAACTTTTGGCCAGACACACACACACAGTAACAATGAAGTAAATAGTAAATGTAGGATAAGAGCAATCAATATAGAGAATGTATGACATGACATATTAAAAAGTGCAAGAGTGTATTTCCTTGCGTTTATAAGCACTATTCTTTTTTTTTTAAGCCGACAAGGGGGGAGGGGGAGAGAATTTGTGATATCGTATTGACCGGCAGAAGTGAGTGTGTTAGGGAACCTATATTAGTGCTGGCCTATCAAGTGTACGTATCGTGTACGTATCGTATAATAGAATAAAATTAAAAAAGTAAAGTTCCAGTTTCAGACCTTATGGTCTATAGATAATGTTAACGAGGGTGTCGTGTGGTCAGCACAACGACCAACCGCCTTTACTTTTCCCTAACTTTCCTATCAAATATTTCGAAATAAGAAACTAGAAGCACAATAATAGCCAGATAGTGTAACTAAGACTCTTGGTTAAGGCGGAGTATTGGAGAAGGGAGAGAAAGGGGATGCACGAATTTACGGGCCTGTCCTTGTCATGTAGTCACCTAATGGAACACTACAAGAAGACATGTCTTGATCCTAGGCTCTATTGGACAAGAATGACAAAACAGGTCACGATAACACAGTACACACACACACACACACAAGCTGACCTGGAAACCAAGACATTTTGACACACAAGAACAGATCAGTTCACAACACACATCAAGAACATAAAAAAACACAACATGTTATAAGTAAGAAACGAAAGGGAGGGTGTCCATAAACTATACAAAACCTGGGAAACAAATCAACAGGTGTAGGAGGTGGGCAAAATGAAAGTACATGTTGAAAATTGCGTAATGCTCCATTTAAGGCTTAAAAGAGATGCGACGACAAAAACCAACAACGTAGAGCCTAAGAATATCACAGCTTGTAAGTACTTTGTTTGTTTGTCAAATGTTTCACATGTTTCGGATGTTCCTTCAGAGATAGTTTACTTCCTAGTCCAAACCTCCCGCAGGATGACGGGGGATGGTAGCGGGCAGGATTTGAACCCTCGACCATCGATAAATCCGAACGACAGTCCAGCGCGCAAACCTCACGACCAGGGAGGGGGCGGGAACAAACATGGTTCTACACTTCACGGACCAAAGGTATATGTGCATGTATCTTGGGGGTGGGTGGGGGTCGTTTAAAAGCAAGCCGTTATAACTCAAGTAAACAAAATCTTGTAAGAAAGCATTACGAAGCGCTAAGATGCAACAACAAATAAACGGGGAGGGGGGAGGGGTCAAGGTGAGAGAAAGAGAGAGAAGGAGACAGAAGAGAGAGAGAAAGAGAGATTGAAAGGGAGAGAAAAAGAGAGAACATTTCCAATTTAATGTAGCGGGGGCTAGAAAAAGTATGTCAGGGGGAGCGTTCAATTGCTGTCCGTTTTATTGGAATTCAAAGCAGAAGTTACAGCAAAAAAAAAAAAAGCAATATATGCCCCTAGAGCCTGGGGGAACACATGAAGGGGCTAAATAGCCGGTGAGTAATGTTTGTAAGTGTTATTGAAGTCAAGTATAGCCAATAAATGCTGGGTTATAAAGGTTAGGCTTTCGTCAACAAAGTAGGCCTACGCAGTAGGTTTCCTGAAATCATGTGTGTCTGGGCTGTCTTAAATTAGTTTGGTCATGAAATGAAATACAATTTTTACAAGAGCGTTTAAAGACAGAACATTTTCGCACGTCTGGCCCAATGCCTGCCGGACGAAGGAAAAAACCTCAAAAAGGAGGACATGTCCTTTTTATGCTGGACGTGTCGTCCTTTTGCTGGACGCCATGTAAACCCAATTAAACGTAATTATATTTATAATAGGAGCGGTGGCTGAGAGGTAAAGCGCTACTGTAAAGTCTAAATATAGATCTAGATCTAGACTCTAGATTTATAATAAGAGCGAGTTAGTTATATTTACATCTAGTTAGGTATATTAATATAGAATCTAGTCCATCTAGAGTATATGTATTCTAAATTTGGAAAGTAGATAGATCTATAGGATAAACTAGACCCAGAGATCTCGATATGATAATATACATAGTAAACATAGTCGTCATGATTACAATAAATTAATGTTACTCTGTAATTGTCTTGTTACACTTCTTAGTTTAATTAAAGGCATTCAAGGTAGATCTACTAGGCCACTAGGCCATTTTAGGCCTACCGGGATTCGAAAAAAAAATAATCTAGATTATTAGTAAGAAAAGTTGACTTACTTTCTTGGTATTTAGACCTAGAATATACTAAAATGTATATTTACATTTAAATCTTAAACTTGGAACGTAACATTGACCAAAAACAACACATTAACACACTTGTAAACACATATCAAGCGAGCAAGCTCAAGTCACATGATAAGTCGTGTGACCTATTTATGGAAATTCCCTATTTATTTCTAGTCGTGTTCCCGTTAGACTATTTATATTTAGTTTTTTTGCTGGATATGATAAAAAAAATTTAAACTGAAATATTACATTCAAGTTTTGTATACTGATATGAACAATAACATTTTTTAAATACGTATAATTGCACATTTATTAATATAATAGCTAGACTAGAACTTGACTAAATGAAAATCTTGTTACTTGATAGTAGACAGTGCACAATTACAGTGACTACACACGACAGCATTGATAGTCTAATTGGCCGTAGCCGTAGGCATAAATATTAATTATTATCTGAATTTGTTTATTGAAATAATTACGCAGGATATTTTTCGACGCTCGCTGATATTCTATATCATAAAGTGTAGACTTCTCTACAATGGCGTAGCTAGGATGGGCCCGTGAGGGAAGGAGACGGGAGAATTTAAAAATCCCACCTGGAGCACCTCAGAGATCATGCCTCCCGGGCCCCCAAACGATGGAAAATTCCTAGCTACGCCCCTGCTTCTCTATAGATCAATATGGTGGCTAACTTTTTGTCACACAGATAATTTTGATATATTTGTCAGTTTTATATACCCAGTATACCCAGTCCAATATACCCAGTCCAGTATACCCAGTATATCCAGTCCAGTATATCCAGTCCAGTATACCCAGTCCAGTATACCCAGTATATCCAGTCCAGTATATCCAGTTCAGTATACCCAGTCCAGTATATCCAGTCCAGTATACCCAGTCCAGTATATCCAGTCCAGTATACCCAGTCCAGTATACCCAGTATATCCAGTCCAGTATATCCAGTATATCCAGTCCAGTATATCCAGTATAATCGTTTTTATCAAAATCCTATTCATTTATGATAAGGATGGGCAGATGTTGTAGTTGTAGAGAAATGGATATTGTCAACACTGACACAAACATATTACATTTGACTTACTCTATTGACATTTCTAAGGTAGCATTGATCATTTTAATGGATTACTTCTGAATATACTACTAATTAATTATGAACACTGTTAGCAGTTTTAAATTTTAAAAATATTTACGCGGGCAAGTTAATTAGATTTAATGAGATTTAAAGTTGTTCTGATCTCAAGAAATCTGAAATATTAATCGTTAAAGCGACTGACAGTCCTTCACATTCGAATCAGTCGCGACCTAATTTTTTTTTTCGACTATTTTCATGGATGAAAATGTTTGCTCGAATCTGTATGTTGAACCGAATAGACAGGCATAACTTTGGTCGCTGTTCAATCACTGGCGGTGCTCCATAGAAACAGACACTTACGAGTTTTCTCAATTTAATTGATTATTTTCCAAACGTGACTTTGCTTTCTAAAATATATTGGGTTCTCTTATTTTTTATTGTAGCGAATCAAGGTCAATATGTTCTTCAAAGATGTTTCAATCATTACCATTCCTTTTATAAAATGTTTAACTGTGCAACATCCAAAATGTCAGCAGTTTCGTTCAAGGACAGACAACATGCTACACCACTTTTAAGACGAACATTAAGACCTACTTGTTTAGAACGTTTTTTGATTACAACACAGCCAAATGGCACATATCTATATGTAATGTTATTAAAGCGCCTTGAGCCTACATCTTGTTTGTTAACAACGCTTAATAAATTAAATTATTATTATTAAGGACAATGTCAAGAAAGAGCATGCTCATACATACTCCTTCAGAGTTGAAGATAGCAGCTCCTAGTCCAAACCTCCCGCAGGACGATGGGGGATGGGAGCGGCAGGATTTGAACCCTCGACCATCGATAAATTCGAACGACAGTCCAGCGTGCAAACCGCATTTATCTATTTTCAATACTGTTCTAACCTTTGACCCAAGACAAGGGCGAGGTCGTAGGATACTTCAAGTATTGCTTCTTTCACAACTTTTCTTAACAAACAGTTTTCGCCTCTTTTAAATCCTCTTTTTTTTTTCTCTTGACCACACATTCTTTGCGAAAATCAAAGTTGAATACTATCTTCTTGTTTTCTTGTATTCTAACTTCATGTTTTTATCTAATGTCTTAGAAGACATCTTCTGTTTTAAATTACAATGGAAAAATTTGTAAAATTTCAGGTTCTGGGGACTCGCCACTATATTAAAAAATTTAGAAATATTTGGTAATCTCCGAGTCTTAGCATCTTATAGTTTATTTCTTTGTTTAGTTTGTGTTTTGTTCTCAGCTAATTTTATGTTCACTGAACTATTGCTTATAAAACGTCCTTTTAGTTCTTTTTTTTTTTCCATACCATCGCACTGGATCACAGTTTGCAGTGTAATGTTTTTTTCCTTACAGATGACAAACACATTTAAAAACCTTTCTACCAATTATAAGTTTAATCATGTGTACTTAAATAAGGAAGAACAAACACTTTTTATGATGGTCTACTTATGATAATTACAAACCTAATCACTAAGTTTTTCAAATTTTTAAAATTATCCTTCAATTATCGTCTTCTGGGTTAGGGCCCATTAGTATTATTACGTGGGTCTCTTTGACATCATAGTAGCTAATGAGCTTAATTTCCATTAATCTCTTCTCTGCAGATCGATTTTCTTATTTTTAAGATGAGACATGCTTTTTTTCATTATCTAAGGGGTGTAGTCCGCCATTTGTATTGGTGTAGTGAGCCACCCTTGGTGCATGCCCCATAGGTTGGCCACCCCTGCTATATATTATCCAGTAGGCCTACAGTTATCACTCCGAATAAACAGCGTAAAGGTTCAACATTGCATCTTGTGTCAGTGTTTGTTTATCCTAGCTAATCACAATATCTTGAGCTAGAATAAATGGTAAACAAAACCAGACAGAGGCAGCTCCTTTGTAGAGTGTCCATGCAAACCATAGCACGAAGAGGCCCTCATTGCGCTCCAGTCCATGACCAAGAGGGGCCCAGACAGCCTCTTGTAAGTGAAAAAATTGTGTTGGCTATAACATCTAAATGTTTGAAATTGTTAACATTATTTTACTGAAATCGTTGTATCCGTTATTGTAATTAAATTATATTCATCCCTGTGAAACAACAAACAGACACATATCACATTATTATAGAATGAAATATAGATTGAAGGAAGGTAACTATTAAATTGTAAATATAACGTTTTATTCGAACATGTGAAGAAGTTAAATAATAATAAAAACGAGTCGACCGGCGGCGTAGCATACGCCGCTATTTTGCGATTAAAAAAAAACGGCATTATGAAATACCGGTAATTGTGGAATCTTGTGAAAGAAGCTTCTCGAGCCTCAAACTAATGAAGAATAACTTGAGATCAACAATTCTCTAAGATAGATTGAAACATTTGGTAATTCTTGCTATTGAGTGTGATCTATGTAGGAAACAGAATTCTTATGATATACTGTACGACTTCGCTACACGCAAGGCTCTTGTAGTAATTCTGTGCGTAATAAAGAATGGATAAAATGCAAAGACGAATACATTTTCTAATACTAACTCTTAATTTTCACTTATTATCCGTATCCTTACCCAAACTTGGCCCCGCGAAATCCGTTTCGCATAGGGCCCCAAAACGGTTGATTCCGTCCCTGCTATTTAGTGACCGGTGATTACTACGTTTCCCCCCCCCCCTCTTTGTTTTTTCGCCTCTAAAATTACGTAGTCCGTCCGACTTGCAGAACTAAAAGAGTGATCTTTCCATTACTCCAAACTCTTGAGCCATGAAGAGAATTATATATATAGATACTATTAATTTAAACCAGTGGTTCCCAATCCTTTTTGTCTCGTAGACCCAGTGCAGGCGGGGCTACAGCCTAGGAGACTCCACAAGATAGGGGCCTCAACAAAAGAATCTAAAAAAAAAATCATAATTTCGACGGGTCAGCAACTTGTACGTGTTTTTTTTTTTTTTTTTTTTTCAAATATTTTTTGACCGACAATATTTTAAACCCTGGCAACACTGTCTTAGTTAACCCTTGAAATAAATGCTGAGCTGTTTGACAAGAATGCATACAAGATAAACATATTAATGACTAGAGGCTACCACATAATAAATAATAATAATAATAATTTTATTTATAAAGCGCTGTTAACAAACAAAATGTAGGCTCAAGGCGCTGTAATAGCATTACAAACACAAACACGACAATTGAAATCAAAAACTTATCTAAAAAAGTTTTAAACATGTAGGTCTTAATGTTCTTCTTAAAAGTGGTATGTTGTCTGTCTGAGATCAATGGGAAGTGAGTTCCAAACCTTTGGTCCGCAGACCGTAGCTTTTGAGGGAGAAACGTGGCACCACTAAAAGCGTTGAGTCCATTGAGCGCAGGGCTCTCTCGGGGACATATGGAGTAATCAGCTCTCTAAGGTACAAGGGCATCTTATTGTTATATATACACTGATGACAAAGTGTGGCGACCACATTCGTCTTAGTAGTCCGCTTGTAGCATGCCGTAGCGGGGAACCCCCAAGTAATTCTCAAAAGTTTATTAGAAGCCGCGTACAATTTATAACAGATGCACATTTTTCCTAATCTCCGTCTATTAGTCTACGTGGATTGTAGGTTTTTTTTTTTTCCTGTCATATTTCTTTGTGCAATTACAATTTTTTTTTTGGTTATGGTCTCAACGTGCGTTTGAGATCTGCTCGTTTTCAAACAGGAAAATTGTAAATCAAATTCTTCGAACGATGATGAGACAAAACTTGAAAAGGATTTCGTCCCGGAGCTAGATTGCATCCGAGACTTTCCTCGAAAAAAGGTTGAAAATTTTCATTCGTTAACGCGGTAAATTAGTTTTTAATTACATTGTATTTCAATAAATGACTATATTCTTTGTTGAAATGGTTTTATTTAGTGACATTAATTTTTTTGCATAACTTGACACCTTGTCCATCAGCTTCCTGATAGTTTGAATGTTGTAAGTATCGAAAATTGAGAAAATTCGCCACGTCTAATGATGTAAAGGTCATAAAGTATCCACGCGATCTCTAGGACATAGGATGTAAAAGTCATAAAGTATCCACGCGATCTCTAGGACATAGGATGTAAAAGTCATAAAGTATCCACGCGATCTCTAGGACATAGGATGTAAAAGTCATAAAGTATCCATCCGATCTCTAGGACATAGGATGTAAAAGTCATAAAGTATCCACGCGATCTCTAGGACATAGGATGTAAAGGTCATAAAGTATCCATCCGATCTATAGGACATATGATGTAAAAGTCATAAAGTATCCATCCGATCTATAGGACATATGATGTAAAAGTCATAAAGTATCCATCCGATCTATAGGACATATGATGTAAAAGTCAACTGTTTCTGTGGCCCATGGTTAACAAGGGTGTCATGTGGCCAACACAACGACTAACCGCTTTACTTTCCCAAATTAATGTAAGGTACCCATTAGAGTTGTATTTTATTTAATTTTTTAAGACATTTTGATGAAATTTAAATAAAACCTAAAATATCTTAAGCCGAAATAAAAATGTATATAGATCTATTTATTATTTTTAAATAACACCTTCTGATGTTAAGACACTGATATAAAATTTTAAAAAAAAAGGTCAATTATTGCCAAAGTGCATTTGTTTTGCTTGGTTGTCACCCCCATAACGGACCCGGTTCGGACCGCACCCCTAGTGACACCACTACTTGCCGCCAACATTTCAGTTTTGTTGTCATACAAACGTCGTCAACTTATGGATGTTAAACACTTGAGAACATTTTGACCAATCTGACCGTTGAAGAAAAATCACGTTAGCGGAAAAGTTTTGAAATATTTTCATCAAAAAAGTTTTTAATCGATACTGTTGCTAACGACTCTCACGAAAATGGTGGGCATTTTGAAGGGTCCTTAGTACAATAAAATATTGTTATAAAAATATACATTAACTGTCAAATTTCTATAAATTTTTTTTTTTTTTTTTTGAGAAATAAATCTTCTCGTAAATAGAGTAATTGTGTAGAAAACGTGTTATTAGCTATAAAACGATTTCAGATGCTGAAAACTCGAATTAGTCTTGGCATAATAAAGCAAAGCAAAAGGTGACAAGAAAATGGTGGTCTTGGACGGTCAATGGTAAATGCAAAAAGTCAGATCAAAGGCATCGTTCTAAGTTAAGTATTGTTATGACCCTGCATTGCACACTGTCATTAGGCGCGACACTGTGTACCATGGTGAGAAGCCATAGGTGGCTGAGTGATTATGCATTCGGCTTCCGAACCTTGGGTTCTGGGTTCAAATCTCGGTAAAGACTGGGATTTTGAATTTCGGGATTTTTAGGGCACCCCTGAGTCCACCCAACTCTAATGGGTACCTGACTTTAGTTGGGAAAAGTAAAAGCGGTTGGTCGTTGTGCTTGCCACATAACACCTTACTTGTTAACCGTTGGCCATACAAACAGATGACCTTAACATCATCTGCCCCATAGATCGCAAGGTCGGAAAGGGAAACTTTACTTTTTGTTTCACTAACTAATGCCGGGTCATAACACAGCCCCCTCCTTTATGACTTTGAAAGGACAAATAGATCAATTTGATAAAATGGTGTCGCAAGCAAAAGGAGAAATAAACTCGTTGGTGAAGGAGAAGTCATATGCATGGTCAGGACTGCGGCTGCACAAACAGTGGGGACAGAAACGTTGGGGATTGGAGTCTCGTCTGTGACTGTGTTGTGGGCACCTCTTGTGGGTGTGACTGTGTTGTGGGCACCTCTTGTGGGTGTGACTGTGTTGTGGGCAAGTCTTGTGGGTGTGACTGTGTTGTGGGCACCTTTTGTGGGTGTGACTTTCAAGACGAGAGACGTGACAACGATTTCTTAAATGAAATCAACGGGAGACAACTCAGCGAGGCAATGATGTTTATTGACAGGGACATCACAAATAATTATAATAACATCTTCCTTCAGCACAGTCACTTCACATCGCCTATAGACTTGGACGGAACTTGTTTTCTTATTCCTAATGTCGACATCCTTTTCAGTCCAATAATAATAATAATAATAATAACCGATTTCTAGAAAAACTCTCAACAGGACTTTATTACGACCAACATGATTAGAATAGTGTTGCAACTCTAGTGTAGGCACTCTACGAAAAGGCAGGCAACTCAACACAGCTCAACAGGAAATAAATAGTTGTGTTTATTCACTAGGGCAAACACATAACATCCTTCAGCTTCCCCAGAGTCTTACTACTAAGTATACCAGTCTTTTGCTACTTAACCCGAATGTGGACCAACGACAGTCACCCCCGCTTCGCTCCAGGTCCCTACTACAACCTTCAGGCAGCACAAAAGTTGGCCTCTTAGTTTCCAAACATTCAGACTCTTCACAATCCCTGAGGCACTGTTCTCT
Source organism: Biomphalaria glabrata (assembly GCF_947242115.1). Classification (NCBI taxonomy): domain Eukaryota; kingdom Metazoa; phylum Mollusca; class Gastropoda; family Planorbidae; genus Biomphalaria; species Biomphalaria glabrata. Next base: position 26,604,997 of record NC_074722.1, read on the forward strand.
CTATTCTGCTGTCTTCCTGTTTACGTTCAACAGTGCGCTAGTGCGCATCTCAAGCACTGGTGCAAGGCAGGGTTACAACACTAGTAATTAGCCCAAAAGTCCAGAGTAGGATAATGTTTTTTATTTTTTTTTATCTCCGAATGTGTTCGTGTTCATGTTCTATCTGTTCATTAGTCTTCAACGAATCTGCTCACATCGCATAGTTAATGACTTTTTACAAGAGGTAATGCTTGAATGTTTCAGAATCTTTGAAGAAATTATTGGCCTCCATGAAAAATATGGTCATTGATTGCAATGCGATGGCTTTCTAGAATCTATAAAACAAGTTCTTAGAATCTGGAAACCTTAAAATAATGTACATGATTTTATAAAATAGAAAGATTAGAAAGATGCTCGAGGAGAGAGCAAGTTGTGTAATGTTACTTGCCATCTCATGGATGTCAATTTAAACTTCAGGTAAAGAACAAATTGTTTCCTAGCTTAGTTAATTATATCAGTCGATTTAAAATGAATTTTTTTAAAACTTAACATACCATTTACGAAACATGGATTGGATTCAATTTTCACTTTAAAAATAATAAAGTAAGCGTGGTCGAGAGGCCAAGTACGCTTGAACTTAGCATGGCTTGGCTACCTATGAGGGGGCTCGAGGTTCGACACCCGACTCGAGCCGAGTTGTGTTTACTGAGAGCCGAAAGGCAACACGAAAAAACCTTCTCCCAGATACTCCCTTCCCCCCCCCCCCACCCCCACTGTTCAACAAATGAGATTGGACCAAAGCGCTCGGAGCTTGCTAGAAGCATGAAGGTAGCGCTATATAAAAGCTATAAATAAATAAATATTTGGAAGATTAAGTTAACCTTACGGAATCATTGGAAAACAAGTTTTAACTTGCTCAAAAAAAAATATTGTCTAGCCGTTCACGCGCCTGTCGATTGTCACCCCTTTCTTCCACTTTCACACTAACACTTATTGACTAACTACGTCAGACAACCTCGTGATTTCGATTCTTTTCAGCCCGCGAAACTAAATACATCCGTCCCTCTTTTCATATGTTTACATCAGAAACTCGCGTACACTTCCTAACAAAGCTAATATGCTTTTAAAGTTCACACCTATTCAAAGATTGGCACATTTGTAGGTGAGAGAGTCGCCGGTGAACATGAATGATAGAAAGCTATGACTATTATCTATAGATATAACGGTAATGGCTGTTGTTCTTAGTTGTCTCGGAAATGTCAATTTGCCATAAAGATAATCAGATTCGGCTGCATTTAGCAAGGGACTTAATCTAGGAAATTAAAAGTCTGAATATTAAAGTAATTTATCTCCCTTCGATTGCGCCAGCCTATACCTAAGTGTTCATGTTTTGGATTTTTGAAAATGGAGAAAAGAGGCAAGTAAGAGCAGTTTAGTCACAGTGAGGACTGCCGAGATTTAACTAACGTTCACCTTGGACTTTACAAACAGGACAGTTTGACACCGTGAAAGTCATTTATCATTAGGTCTCAACGGATTTTATTTTGATTTTTGATCGTACAATTCTAGCCAGTTACCCCCCCCCCCCCCCATTTTTTTTTTAGAAGGAAGACACACAAAGAGGAACAAACAGGTCGAGACTCGTTCACAGATACGCTGAGCGACAGAGACACAAACACACGAGCAGAGACAGAAATACAAGGATACGGAACGAGACAGCGACTCAAACATAGACATACACATTACAAAACACTCACACATATGTTAAAACACATTTGCAGTTTCTCCAGTTAATGATATATAACCTGCTGCCAGGGCCGGTCTTAGATAATTGGAGGTCCCAAGCGAAGTGAATTTGGTGGCCACAAATGAAATCAAAAAATGAAAACCTTGTGCAAATATGTTTATATTGCGAGCATTGTTTGTTGTGAATGTTTTGTGAAAAACTGCTTGAAAGGATGTGACGAAATTAAAAAATATGATAGTCTTCTATGTCTACTTGTATAAACACAAAGTCTATGTAATTATTGTTGTTATTATTAATTAATGTCTACATTATTTTATGTATTGACCTGTGACAACAGAATAATCTTACTGTAATACACTAATAACATTGGGTACTACTTTCGTGATTTCTTCTCTAAAAAGAACATTGTTTTGAGTCCTGTGCGAGGTCCCCACCAATCGGAGGCCCTAGGCGGCTGCCTAGTTTACCTGCTCCTAAACCCGGCTCTGCTGCTGCTAACCTGACTGTGAAATTCTAAAGCCGCAATGCGGAATTAGATAAATAAAAATGATTATACTATATGTACAAATTCGTACGAATGCTCCTTCTTTCCTAGTGCTATTAGAGCCAGGAAAACCAATGACTTGGCAAAATTGAAGTCATTGGTTAACATACATGACTAGATGCATGGCGAGAATGATGTTATGACGTTATCATCTTCTTTTTTGAAGTAACGTCTCTATTTGATAAGATAAGATGTATTTTTGTGTGTGTTTGTGCGCGTTACATCAATGGTCAGTGGACACTTAAACGTTCGGCTTTGTATAGTTTATCTACTGTTCTTCTTCTCTCTCGTCCATCTCGGATACACCGTTGACAGTAGAGATACTTCACTAATACTCTACTATAGCCAAACACTACGTATATCCTAAATTGTAATCTGCTCGTGCGGTAATCGCCCGACTGTAGTCACGATGGTCCGGACCCTGCCCTCAGTGGCGTAGCATCCATGGTGCGAAGGGGTTCAATGAACCCGGGCCCATGAAGAATAGGGGCCCACAAAGGTACTTAAAAAAATGAAAACAAAAAGTGTTATTATGTTTCTAACAGAGATAGAGCAATAAAAAAAAAAAAGCTACGCTACGATTTCCATTGCGATTTTCGCTTGAGACAGATTTCTGAGCTGAACGGCGCGGGAGGACCTAAGAATCCTATTCTTGAGACCGGGCCCAAAGGTACCTTGCTACGCCACTGCCTGCCCTCAGTTATCTTCTGTTCATGCAAAGGTTTAGGGTTAGGGTTAGGGTTAGGGTTAGGCCGTAAAAAAAACGTGTTTCAATGAACGTCTTGAACTAGGAAATCAGTGCTGTATCATCCTATATGTCATTAAATTAGGAAATCAGTGCTGTATCATCCTATATGTCATTAAATTAGGAAATCAGTGCTGTATCATCCTGTATGTCAGTGATGCCCAAAATACGGCCCGCGGGCCACTTCCGGCCCGCCACATGAATCCATCCGGCCCGCCGAACACGTAGGATCAAAATGTAGAAAATCCTCTCGCCACAAAAAAAAATAGTTGGAGTAAATAGATTGGTATCGATAATAAGCCAACAGCCAACATATTTGTTTTCTGAAGAAAAAAAAGTGGCTCTTTTGAAAGAATGTAGCATTTAACAGCTTCACGACACCAAACACATAAATGAATAAGGCGCATTCTTGGTTTGAGACGCAATTGTAAGATTACACCTTGGGTACAGGATTGATGAAAATATTTAACAAAAAAGAAACAAGAAACTGAGTCAGCTGTAGGGCTAGATAGCTACAGAGTTGGTCACATTGAAAGCAGAGACGTAAAGCCATTTTACGACAACGAATGCATAGAAAAGTGCTTGCTAGCAATGATGGGAGAAAAGATTTCTGTAAAGAAGAATACTGTTGAAGCCGTGAGACTTTCTCATAACAATTAAAAGGCAAGTGAAAGATATGGGTAAACATCTCCATTGAAAACTAACAGACAAACCAGATTTAGAAATGTTTTCTATTGCCGCTGGCGAGTCTATAAACATATCTGATGCCGCTCAAAATCTCGGTAATTATTCTCGGTACAAGGTTGAGCATCACTGCTGTATGTCATTTTCTGATTGAAAAGAAAAATACCGATAGTATCAAATATGCTTACTGATAAAGTTAGAACCACTGACCCAAATACTTCCTGTACACAACCAAAGATTGGGGAGAAATGTTAAGCTAGTTTTGGCGTGGGGGGGGACATCTATTTATAGCATCACGGTGAGTATCTACTGTAGAATGTAAGTCATTAGTTATTTGGTACATTTATGAGTTCCGTAACGACATTAAAACAAAGACTCTTTTGATGTCCTGCCACCATCTGTATCTGATAATTGATGGCCACATAGAGAGAGAGAGAGAGAGAGAGAAAGGGGGGAAGAGAGAGAGAGAGATAGTGAGAGAGAGAGAAAGAGAGAGAGAGGTAGAAAGAAAAAGAGAGAAAGAGAGAGAGAATGAGAGTAAGAGAGAGAGAAAGAGAAATTAAGAGCGAGAGAGAGAGAAAGAGAGGGAGAAAGAGAGAATGAGAGTTAGAGAGAGAGAGAAAGAGAGATAAAGAGAGGTAGAAAGTAAGAGAGAGAAAAAGAGAGAGAGAATGAGAGTAACAGAGAGAGAGAGAGAAATAGAGAGAAAGAAAGAGCGAGAGATAGAGAAAGAGAGGGAGAAAGAGAAATAGAGAGAATGAAAGAGAGAGAAAGAGAGAGAGAGACAGAGGAGGCAGATTAATTCCAATACTAATACTAGTGTCATCTGGATATTATTAAGAGAATATATATCAAAATAAATCTATATGCAATAATGTAAAACAAGGGAGGTAATTTTATTGCTTTCTATTAAACAATACCAATTGATTCAGTGACACACTTCAAAGAGATGAATCTAATAACAAAATAGTTGTCTTTTTATCTAGAAACCGACCTGTTTACAGCGTAGTATTCTATTCTCAGATATACCTACACAATAGCATATTAAAGTAACATTAGTAAAATCACTTAGAGACACTTCAGGACAGAAGACTATAATCATAAAAGTATAATAAATAAAACAATACATTGGAATTAATAAATTGAAAAATTAAACACAATAAAACAACGGAAAGGCACAAAGATAGAGACACATTTCTTATTCCATATACTAGAAAAATTCGTACAAGTGCTCCTTCTTTGCTAATGCTATTAGAGAATTGAATGGGCATGAATCAGCCAGGAAAACCAACGACTAAGCAGAGTTGAAGTAGTTGATTAACATGCATGACTAGATTGACACATGAAATCCGAAGGACGTAATTATCTATTTTTTTTATATATTTTTTTAAGTAATGTCTGTAATTTAGAAGATAAGATATATCTTATAATACTTATATAGGTAAATATCTACTTTTATATAGTCTGACTTAAGACCTGCAAAGCTAACTCTCAATGAGGATGATTTTAAAGTAATAATGTTTACCAGTTGAGACTGACTTGAGATAAATAAGGTTAACTTTAGCTGAGAAGCTGACTTTAGCTGAGAAGCTGACTTTAGCTGAGAAGATGACTTAACATAAAAAGTTTAAAGATAATTACGTCTTAGCCAAAACCTGCTGTAGGACGACAGGGGAACGCATCAGCATTAGTGACATCTTCTAGGCCTTTCCACGGGGAGGATTCAGCCCCCTCACTTCAGCGTGGAGCCTCCGTGGAAACGTCTAGTAGTGGAACTTGATGGGCTAAGAACAGAAAGAGAACAAGTTGCCGTAGACCCAGTCCAAAAGATCCGCCACACCGTTCCACAAGGGAGCCGACATCATTGCCAGTAAGCTGGAGTGGCGGTCCCTGCATGGAACGTGGCGGTTACAGAATACGAATATGAGGCATGGTTCCACGTTAAGCGCTGCATTCGGCCACTTATAGCGAGTGGACCTAGGACCGAGGCGCGGTACGCTGTGTACCTTACTCGGTCCATTACTGCTGGTAACCCTCAGACAGAACTTGGGATGTAGAGCTCCCGGTCCAGGCCTGTTCGTTGGATAAAAGCCTTTCCATCAATCAACGGGATAATGGACTTTCGGCGCAGATTTCTTACTGGACTTTATCGAAGTGCATTCCAAGTGACCAGGGAGCCATCCTGATATCAAATTCGTAAGACTGTATTTTTAAAAAAGGCTCAGTCTGAATTGATATAACTTGCAAAAGGATTAAATTAGGCGAAGTTTACTAAAAAATAAGGTTTACTTTTGGTGAGGGTAACTTTAAACGAGGCTGGCATTAAAGCAGTAATGCTGACTTGTAAGAATCTCGGTTGAAATATTTATTTATCAGGGGGTAAAAGTAAGGCAGTTGCTTCCCTTCGTAAACCTGTCAGTCAATTAGCAAACTTTAATTGACATAAAGTACAGAGTAGAACTATTATACAAGGATACGAGAAAGATAAAAACACGTTTTTTTCTAAAATATTACATTTTCCTAGGAGACTTGATGGTCTATAGCAGCGATGCCCAAAATACAATACGGCCCGCGGGCCAGATCCGGCCGCGAAGTTGTTCTACCTGGCCCGCCGAAACGTCAATTCAAAGTTTAGATAAATCCCCCAGCACCCCCCCCCCCCCACACAAAAAAAAAATAGGTTGAAAAATGTAGCTTTACCTACGTTAGGCCCTTATTTTTTTGTAATGCATCGGTACCACAACATTGAACACTTTAATGGAAAATGTACCAGGAAAAGTGAACGGATCTTTACTTTTTGTGGAATATGATAATAGGCCAACATATTTGTTTTATGAAGAACGTGTGGCTGTTTAAACACACAAACACATATAAACAGCATTATGAAACAAATATAGCGGTATTGATGGGAACATTTAACAAAAAGAGACAAGAAAATGAGTCGGTGGTGAGACTTGTTAAAATGTTGCTCACATTTGAAGTAAAGAAATGAACCCATTTTCCGACGCCTGAAAAAAAAAACATTCCAATATCCTATTAAGTAATGTAAGTACTACATCCATGGGTTTCTCATAAAATTAGTTTAAGTCAATTTTAATTTGTTTAGTTCATTTTTTTTTTTTTACCTTTTCGGTCATGTGGCCCGCGACACGAGTGTCGGAAATTAAAATGGCCCAATGGTCGAATTAGGTTGGGCTTCACTGGTCTATAGGACAGATGATGTAAAACTGAGATGTTTTTATGTCAACACTGGTCAAGAAGGAAACACGTGTTTAGAACCACGATCATCCAATCGATTTGAGCTACCCAGTAGAACTCTATGATCTCAGTTACGTTATCGAAATTGAGAAATACATTATTTGATCTTGTTACTGTTGGTTCGGAAGGCGAGTGTTTATCACTCAACAAGTTGCATTTGAAGAACGCTGGTACATGATAGGAAGTTATACGCATTACGATGCTGAAAATAAAACAACTCATCTCACACATTTTGGAAGTATGTAAATATATACATACAGCAAAGCATATCAATAATAGTGTGTAATGACCAAGTACATGTAACGAATGCAGGCTTTAGAAGCTGGGTAAAAAAACAACATAGACTGTGCACTAAAGAAATACCATTAGCCTCTAAATGACGATCCATATCTGGATAAAACATTCATGGCAAGTAGCTAGGAGAATGTAATCCATGTTTAGCTAATTATGCTAATTGTTTGCATGTTTACTTTTTTTTTTTTTTAAACCTCACCTTCTTTCATGTTAATTGCATGTCAGTTTTGTCGCGCATGCGCAGTTGTTGAAACGTACACTTCCTATTCCCATCTCTTTTAACTTTTAGACTTTAGGTAGAGATGAAACATTTTTTTTTCTTAGGATGGAACTTGTGAACGGTAATATGTGTAGTCACACACACACGCACAGGCTTTCTTTTACTTTTACTCATTTTCTCTCTTTTTTTTTTCTCTCTTCTTCCCTGTCTCTCCTCCTCACACTGTACTTCACGATCTCTCTTATACTCGCCCTCTCTGTCTCCTTCAACCTTTCTTACCAACGCTCTCTATCTATTCTTTAGATCATTTTCTTTAATCTTCCTCTCTCTCTCTCTCTCTCTCTTCATTTCTCTTTTACTAGCATTCATATGTATATATATGTATACGCGTATGTGTGTATATCTTCTATCTCTCTTGGGCTTCCTTCATTATTATGAAGAGACTATGAATCATCTCATAGAAATGAAAACTTGGGCATTAGATCAGATAGAATTGATGTCGCCCATACAGCACTTCAGTGAGACGGAGGGGGGGGGGAGAATCAAAGCAAAATAGAAAGAGAGAGGTGAAGAAAAAGAAAGAGAGACTCATCGAGAGAGAGAAGAGAGAGAGAGTGAAAGACGCTTCTTCCATCCTTGTACCGTCAGACAAAACTACACTTTATTTCATTGACTTTCTCTCTTCCTGAATGGGACAGTTTTATTTGCCTAATACACTTTGGATACAATAGCACATGTAATTTATAACTTCCTCGACCAGCCGTACAAAAAACTCATGATCTGTAATCCTTGACTATTGTGTCGAGTTGATGTCAAGGTCAGGAAAGGTTTATTTTAGCCTAACCTGGTATTGATCAAGCAGTAAGTCATTCTTTGAGTCCCCTCTTCCTTAACACGACCCCTTAACCCTCACAGATAAGAACTCTTCAAACTGAACCTCAATTTTATTTGCACATGTTGCGCGAGATATTAAAACACTATTAATAATAAGAATAAAGATTATGATCTCTTAGAGAAGAATGACTTAGTTATCACGAGAATAGATAAAGAGTATGAATTAAAGGGGAATAATGACTTGGTTATCACGAGAATATTGCGTTGTCACTAGGGTGTGAATTTCGTAAACAAAATGTTGATAAAAAAAATTCTAGTTAACTAAAAAACTGGTATGAAGAATATGCTATCAGATTCACATACGAGTTCCATTTACAGGACGATAAATACAGAATGAGTCACCGATATATATCTCTTGTAGACTTAGCGATCTATTGACGCAAATGATGCAAATCTATTTCTATGGCCAAATGTTAAAAAGTTGATCATGTGGCCAGAACATTAGAGTAGAGTAAACTCATGGGCTTATTACCAATCCCAAAGTACGAAATCCCTGTCTTCACCGGAATGAGAACCCGAGACCTGGTTTTAGTACCGGACGTTTTAATAGTACCACTACTACGTATTTTAAGACATCGATAATGTAACCTTAACACCGTTTTTCATTTTGTTATCCTATTTTGTTTTAAGACTAAGACTAAGACTTCGTTATTGATCCTTATGAAAATTTGTTGTGATTACAAGGACTCTTTTCTCATATAAAGACAACACAACAGAAACATACACATAAATAAAACAAACACAACATAAAGAGTTCATTGAGTGATTACACACAGGCAATTTGGTCCTTTTCATGTTTCCTGATCAACGAGTGGCGTTGATATAGTCTGACCGAGTAATCAGTTAACAAAAATATTTCCTCAGTTGGTCATAACTTGTTCAACAAGTTTCAAAATTTTCCACAAATTTCCTTGGTGTAGTTGTTGTTTTTTTTTAAATTCATATTTCAATAGAGTAACACCACTTTTAAAAGCGCTAAGTTTAGCAAAAATTTTTAAGGGGTCGGTTAGCACCACAGCGCAAACCGGATGAGTCCACGAGCCGTAGTTTTGGCATTACTCTACTAGTCATTCTAAAATATGGCTTTCTATAAACAGATGGTTAAGTGTCTCACCTAGACACGACGCAACAGATACTGTCATATATAAACATATTTCTCTAGATATTAATTTCTGATTGGCTCGAACTGTTTATGTTTTGAGTGTCGTAAAAGTTCATACTGGTTTGTGATCAAGTCATCTTGAGTAAATAAACATGTCCAGAAATTCATAACAAAAAAAAAAACGATGATACTGAACTTGATATAGGATGGTTCTAAAAGTATTTGACCCTAATATACAATATTAATAGAAATATAAAATTCTGAGTGGTAAAGCACTTACTTATTTACTTACTAGAGGTCTTGAGTTCGAATCCGAGTGAAGACCGTGATTTTGAACTTGGAACGCCCACCCAGTTCTAATGGGTACCTGACTTCTGTTAGGGAGATAGAAGCAACTGGTCCTCGTGTCGGCCACATGACACTCTCGTTTGCCTTAGAAAGAGTTGAACTCTACGTCATCTGTTCCCATAGATAGCCAGTGCTGAAAGGTGAACCTTACGCTCTAGAAGTCTCTTATATTTAAGGATGTATATTCCGTTTAATTCTAATAGCGAACGAAATGCCACCAAAAAAAACCCACATCATAATCAACAATAAAGCATTTGTTCGTGAAAAGTGTAACAAGAAAATAAAAGCCATTGATCAAATCTTTCCCTTGACAACGATACCAATACTATACGAAGTCAATTGCAGAATTAATTGATTTCGGGAATGGGGATAAATTCAGAATATTCAGGAGAGAGGAATATGCAAGATGTTGTAGAATCTGAATTGTATGGGAACAACCTAAAGCCATTATGCCTAATTACAATTTTATGGAACAATTTTATGTATAAATCAACAAGCACATTATCAAAAATAATAGTTGGTATTTCTTTTTCTTAGTAGAAAGTCACTCTCTGAAGTCTTCAGAATCTCTAGAAAAATCTCTAGAAAGTCAATCTCTGAAGTCTTCAGAATCTCTAGAAAAATCTCTAGAAAGTCAATTTCTGAAGTCTTCAGAATCTCTAGAAAAATCTCTAGAAAGTCAATCTCTGAAGTCTTCAGAATCTCTAGAAAAATCTCTAGAAAGTCAAACTCTGAAGTCTTCAGAATCTCTAGAAAAATCTCTAGAAAGTCAATCTCTGAAGTCTTCAGAATCTCTAGAAAGTCAATCTCTGAAGTCTTCAGAATCTCTAGAAAGTCAATCTCTGAAGTCTTCAGAATCTCTAGAAAGTCAATCTCTGAAGTCTTCAGAATCTCTAGAAAGTCAATCTCTGAAGTCTTCAGAATCTCTAGAAAGTCAATCTCTGAACTCTAGAAAGTCTCAGTGAACTATTTGTAAATTACTTCCGACAGAATTTACTTTCATAAAACTTCTAGTAAAAACGAGCTTTGAATTCCGAAGATGGCAAAGAAATACACAGCTCCCCTCCTCTTTTACATAAATCACTTTAATGTTCCTGTAATTTATTCTTTTTTTATTTTTCTATTAGCTTTTGGATACCGAAACCTGCTAACTGGCAAAACATCTGGAGAGGAAATTGGATTAGCTTGAGATAGATCAGGACGACTTTACTTTTGCCTTAGAAACAGTGAAACAGGTAGGTCTATAATGTTAGTTGAAAGGAGCAATCAACTAATGCTACAGAGTAGGTCTTCATTTTAAATAAATAACAATTGTTAAAGAAACACGATCCATGGTCATAGAAAATGGCAGGACCACAAAGTCTATTCAGTTCCGGCATAGATTTCCGGTCAATAATTTGAATTAACACTAATTATGAGTATATGAAGTCTGGTGCACTCACATCGGTCTTAGTGTGTGTGAGACTTTGAGGATATTAGACTGAGGCGTAGGCTATCTGTCTTAGTGTGAGACTTTGAGGATATTAGACTGAGGCGTAGGCTATCTGACTGAGAAGTCAAACTAGTTTAACTACAGGACAATGAATGAATTCCTGAAATTTAACGCTATCTAAAGTAAACAACTAAAGTTCAGCCACCGCGACAGACTATCTGCGTCTTTTAAGTCTCTGTCATTTGTCTTCGAGTCCAAAGAGAGATAATAGAAAAAAAAAATTCTTTAATTTCAAAGAACTTTCTAACACTAAAATGAAACACCAAGAACATTATCTTATGTCATAAAAGGTTTTCCATCTGCTTACTAGAAAATCCATCTCTGAAGCTTCAGAATCTCTAGGAAATACAATACCTCTGTTTTATTCCAAACTTCATGGAACCTTCAGAAACCTGGATCCAGTAACCTAGACAGCTGATCTCAAAAACGCCACTAACGATTCTCATAGAAATATAACAGTCGATGTATATCGCTGAGAAAATAATTACTAGCTCGTTGGCCACACTGGAAAACTCTTGCTTTACCGTTAGGCCTATATGTTTTTAGTATAAAATTAATAAATATAAATTTGGCTGGAGACATATATATAGGTCTAGAGTCAGCCGTATTATCGTCATTAAGCCAACTCTGAGTAAATGTAAAGTTGCTTTAATTATATTGAAGTTTATAAATGTTGCTTATATTTTTTACATAAATCTAATATAGATTACATTTAGATTCTAGGTTTCACTACTTCTAAACGAGAATTGGTTAGATTTGTTGGGTTTAGTCCCCTTAAATAATTGTTAACGCTATGTCTCACTCACGCTTTGTTTTTGTTTTTTTATAAAGTTTGTTTTTTTATCTTGCTTGTTATGTAGAATAGCTTCCAGATTGTTCGACTAAAAAATTTAACCTCAACATTTCCTCTCACTTGATGAATCTTGAGTCAGGTCAACGAACTAATGGCGATAGCCTGTGATACTGTAAGACAACATATTCACAGTGCTTTAAGTTCAGTCTCTTTGGTAAATTGTTATAATTGCGTGCGTGCTTGCAGAAAGAGCTTCACTCAAACACATACACCCACGAACACATATCAAACTGTAAATAAATGAACGCGACACGGCACTTTGTCACTCGGCCAAAAATGTCAATTTGCATGTTTGTTCGTAAACAGCGGGGTAGCCAGATGAAATGCCGCCGCTGGGAGGTCGCAGGCGCATCAGAAATGTATGAGAAGGTAATACTTGGTTTATAGTTATCATTTCAGACATTCATCTTAAAACAAGAATGAGAGCCATCTGTTTGAGCAGCACGAACATCTTTGATGCCAGTGCCTTATTTAGACTTGAAAAGGCCTTAAGCTATTTGAGATTTGGGCATCATTAATTCAGTGCTAAATATGTCTTGGGGTAGGGGTGGGGGCTCTAAGCTATAGCTTGTGTTGCCTATAGGTAAATTAGAGCCTATTAGAGGCAGCCCTTCTCCTTTTCCAGTTTACCCCCCTTCCATCTTTTATGCTCCTGCTTCTCTTTCTACCATAATGTATCACCAAGTGTAGAATTTAAAAAACACGTAGTAATAAATCTCTTTCTACCAGAATTTATCACCAAGTGTAGAATTTTAAACAACAGTGGTGATAATCTCTTTCTACCAGAATTTATCACCAAGTGTAGAATTTTAAACAACAGTGCTGATAATCTCTTTCTACCAGAATTTATCACCAAGTGTAGAATTTTAAACAACAGTGCTGATAATCTCTTTCTACCAGAATTTATCACCACGTGTGGAATTTATTCAAAAAACACGTGGTGATAAATCTATTTCTACCAGAATTTATCACCATGTGTAGAATTTATATAACAAAAAGAAATATGTTTATTTTTTACATTTCTCGTTTCCTATTAATACAAAGCAGCTTCGAGTTTGCTAACAAGAACTAGAACATCACAGAACAGACATGTTGATAACAACAATTCATTATATGATAACAAATCATCATTCGTTTTCTGCGATACAATGTCGACGCTGTCTATTTCAATGATCCTTGTACCAGGATGTTACACTTGCTATTTTAAGATCTCACTCCATTTTTTTTTTTTTTTTTTTGAAGTCGCACACGTTGAGAAAGTTTTTGATGCCAAGTGCCATAACTCTAAATTTACTGTCTTTAAGGAAACAGTTGAGGGAAAAAAATGGATTTGTTGCCATGTTGTCTTTCCAAAAGGTGTCTGGGAATTTCCCAGCATGCATGTCGATCAAATAAACGTGGCAGAAGTGGAGCTGTGGGCGTATCCAGTGCACTAGCTTGAGGATGATCACGTTCAAACAAGCAAGTCGCTATCAACAGTTTAGATGTTCTGCCTCTGTTTGGCCTGAACGTACCAGAAGTTTCCTCCCGATACATCAGTGAGGAATGAAAGCAGAAATGTCTGGGCAAGATTAGAGAGGGGGGATATTAAGGGAAAGGGAGGCTCGTGACACTACTAGTGTACCGCTTGTTGCCTTGTAGCGAGTACCAAAGGTCTTAAAGTCTGTAAATCATTGCAGTTCGAAATGTATCGATGGTAAAACAACTGATCAGGATTCAACATTTGTGGTAGATTTGTAGAGGACGTTTCTACTTTGCTCGATTATAATAGTTTAAGAAAACATTGTTAGTCAAAAAGTTTTGTAAAAAGAACTCTACTTTTATAGTGGCCCCCGACATATTTCTTGTATTAAACAAGGTTACAAAGACAGTTTGTGTGGAAACACAAACTCAAAATCGGTCCCCGAATTGGTCCACCCAGGCAGGAAAAAAGGCAGGTTTCAATATTTTTAGAAGAATATCTGTATTAAATTATATTAGAAGTGATCCACCCAGGCAGGTAAAAAGGCAGGTATCAATATTTTCGTAAAGAATATCATAATGAAATGTTTTTAAAGGCAAATGACAGAGAAGAATGGAGAAAGAAGGTTGACAGATCCTGTGTGGTGCCCCAAAGGTATAGCAGATCAAGGGATAGGTGAAAGTGAATGTGAAATTAGATGTGAACTTGGCCTAACTGATGTCTTATAATGAGTATCTAATAGATCTAATTGTTGTGTAAAGGGTCAGTCGCTTTCTTATTCAAAGCCTCAAGAATAAAACATTTCCGTAAACAAAAAATTCCTTTAGTTATGTGTTCTATGCCATTTTGTGAACACTACAGTTCACGCGATAATATGAAAAACTACTTATTAATTGTTGTTTTAAATTATGTCCAACTTATTGCATAGTAAATGGATTTTTTCCCTTTTAAAAAATAAAAGTTAGCATATTTTGTAAATGTGGTATTTAATATGATAGAACTTACATAACTTAGCAATACAATAGTAAAATTATTTTTTTTTTTACCAAAAAGCTAAATCCATTTGCCTAAATATTTTTTTTTCTTTTTTTTTTTTTTTTATAGATATATATATTTGCCTAAATGTGTTATAAAGTAGTATATTATTGCAGAGCTTACTAAAAAAAAAAAAGCCTCCAGTGTTTGTTACTATTGTGAATAGTTGTAAAAATGGTGTATTTTTATGAAAAAAACTGCTTGCATAATTAATTTAAAAAATTAGATTTTTCGCTTTCAGAAAAGAAAAAAGTAGCCATTGCATCAGAACTTTGAATGATCTAAAATATCATGATGTCCGATTTTTATTTTCTCTTCTAGTTTCTGAGATCTAAACGGGACAGACGGACAGGCAGGCCACACAAAACTAATAGCGTCTATTCCCCTTTCGGGGGCCGCTAAAAAAGACATACTAGATAGATTTAGATCTAATCTAGATTTTTTACACTAGATCTAGATTTTTACATTAGATCTAGATTTTTTAAACTAGATTTAGATTTAGATTGTAATTAAAATCATTATATATTCTAGATTTAGAATTTTTAGGTCTAGTTTAGAATGATATAGAGTTTGAGTTTGATTAAGATCTATAATTTCAATTTCTAGACTTATAGTGTAGATTTTAATTTCAAAACGTCTGATCAATATTGCAATGTTATAAAAACTAATCTACTATTTTTAAATTTAATATTGCATTCAGTCTATTGATAGATTATCTAAGCTTTTTTTTTACATAAATATTATCTAAATTTCATCTACATTATTCAAATTTATATTTTAGATCTAGATCTAGTAGATATATATTTTAAGAGTGCTAAATCAGAAGTTTAGCTTAGGTAGATCTACATTCTCATTCTAATTCCGTTACAATGAAAATGCCAATAGCTCTGTTGGTAACTGTGCTGGCACATCGAGCAGACGTTGCCGAAGTACAAGCTCGATGTCTTGTTCTTTTCTTTTGTTTTCAATTACAAATTAATGCCAAAAGATTATCTGAAATCGCTCGTCTGACATATTGTACATATCCGGTAGTAGTCATGCGTAATGTGTAATATATCTCTTTATCAATAATAGGCTATTAGTTTGTTATTAAGTTAATGCCTGGTCGTGCGTTTAGCGCGCTGGACTAATTATCTCGACGGTCCAGGGTTCATACATTGCTCGCTGCCATCCCCCGTCGTCCAGCGGGCGGTTTGGATAGGGAAGTAAATTATCTTTAACTTTGAAGGAACATGTAAAACAAGTAAAACATTTTACAAAAAAAAAAACATTTTTTACAACGCCATATAAATCTTTGAAACATTATTACTTTTGACAATTGAAATTAAATCACGTCTTGAGTATTCATTACGAATAGGCGGATCCGACTGGGATCAGACTCCGATGGGGGCCGCCTCTGAGTTTGTGTGATAACACTAACTCTCTTTGTAATCTTGTTTTTAAATTGATAAGCTTCTTTAGATAAGTTAAAACAACTTTGAACTATTAAATATTAAATGTTCACCTTCACCTATCCTTTAGTTAGTTTGACCTTTAGGGCACCACACAAGATCTGACCGTTCGTCTCCAATCCTTCGTCTTTTGTCTTGGACAGAATGTCTCTCAATGGCAGGCCCGTCAATTCTTGTATGTTGTCTTTTCATTGCTTTTTGTCTGCCTCTTCTTCTTTTCCCTGGTACTGTGCCTTGAAGGAAGGTCTTTGCGAGCTTTGAGGAACTTATAATATATCCATAGAATTTTATTTTGCGTTTTTTTTTACAGTAGTTAGTAGGTACTGTTTTTAAAATCTCTTTCTTTTCTGAAAGTTGTTGCTACAACTGTAGGAACACTGCATATTGGCAATGCATGCCCTTTTATTACTAAGTGAGAGGGTCTATTTACGGTCCTGTCCTTGTAATTTGGGAGTAGAGAGGGGCTAGAGGACTGGTGTGAGCCACTGTGAGCTCCATGGGGCGGAAACAAGGCCATTAATTAATTTCCTGCATTCTGAGCAGCTGAAATGCATTATACTGGCCTCAAAGCTTGAAAATTCTATTTTTAATTTTTAGTCAAAGTAAAGTTGCACTACTCACCTTTCCCGCGTGGCGAGGCCTCAGTGAAGTAAGTTGCTAAGCCAAAGTGGTCTCTGTCAGTACTTCAGCCTTAGTGCTGTAAGGCTAGGCCTCGGTGGAGTCGGCCAGTCGATACCTCGGCCTCAGTGGACTCAATCAGTCCCTTTCTCCTTTGGCGAGGCCTTAGTGAAGTGACCCACTAGGCCTCAGTGAAGTCAGTCGGTCCCTTGGCGTTAGTGAAATGAGTCAGTCACTCGACCTCAATGGGGAAAAAATGCAGTCTCTCGGCCTAAATCAGTCCCTAAGCTTCAGTGAAGTCACAAAGTCTTTCAGTCTCAGTGAAGTGATTGACTCAGTCTCCTTTAACACCAACTCTCAATCGGTATTTATAAACAGACTTTTGAAACGATTCAACTTAAGCTGAGGGAGGTTGTGTTATTTCTGTTGACTTGATTCTGAATCTAATGTAACTTGTTATGATATTATTCGTAGTCGCGAGTTCTATTTATAAATTACTCTAACAACAGAATGAATAGAATGTTAATACGGTTCTTTAGCAATGTAACATTCATTACAAAGAGAAGGGCACAGTCCCAGTCGTCAGTTAAAAACATTTTATAGCTACGAGAGGTCTCTCTAGTTCGTTAGTTTTTTAAGATATCTTCGCGTCACAAAGGAAATCCCCAATTAAACCCAAATTCTACGCGTCTTCCTATTGAGTCATTGCACTATCCACTTTCACATTTGAACAGAAGATACAGCAGACGATCTGCCACTTGCATCATAGCAGAGCCGGTCTTAGGCCACTGAAACCTATGCGGCCGCAGTGGGCCCCGCACTTTCATAGGCCCCGCGCTAATTCTAGGTGTAAATTATTTATAAACAGACAAAATTGTCTTTTCGGGGTGGCATTCAGTATGGATAACACCAATCCTACTCGCGATTAAAAAAAAAAAAGGCATTGCCAGCTTTCATTTAATAAAAATGCAATGCGAAGTCGAATTTTTACAAAAACAAGAAGTTCAAATACTTAATTTACTTCAATAGTCACTGGCATACAAATATAGATCTAAATCTATCTCGACCTCTTAAAACAACCACCAAAAGCAATATTTTGCTAGTCGGTAGTAAATGTAATAGGAAAATCTGAATTTTTATAGGCATTTTGTTGGAAAACTACTATCTATTGTAGATGACTCGTAAAGTTAATTTTGTACTTAGTAAAGTATGAATAAAATGCAAAGACGAATTTATTTTCTAATACAACATCTTAATTTTCACTTATTATCCTTATCCTGCCCAGACTGGGCCCCGCGCAATTCGTTTCGCATATGGCACCGCAATCTATAGGACCGCCCCTGCCTCATAGCATTAGAATCGGTGTTCGCGCTCATGCATATTTCATAGGTGTATAATACTATTAAGAGGCCAAACGAATGAAAATTTGAATTATCTTTACTTATAATCTTAACGAAAAGGCAGACCCTGGATCCAGAGCTTATGAGCTTGAAGGGGGGAGGGTCTTGAAAATTGATAGGCTGCTACATCATAAACCTCTCTTTCTTTCTCTCTGTCTTTATTTTCCTCTCTCTTCCTCTCTCCCTCGTCCTCTTTCTCTCTTCCTCCTTATCTCACTTGCCCTCTCTCTGTCTCTCTCTTTTCACATTCTACCCCTCTCTCTACTTCTTCCTCCCTCTGTTTCTCCCTCTGTTTCTCCCTCTCTTTTACCCTCTTTTTCCCTCTCTGCATCTCTCCCCTCCTCTCTCTTTTCCTCTCTCTAATCTCTCTCTTGCTCCCTCTCTTTCTCTACCTTTGTCAGGTTCTATTCAAGCCTGTCCAAAGGCTAGATGTAAGAGGGAGTTAACTCTAGATAGACCAGTGTTTGATCTCGTTATGCTGTCAAGTCGCTCTCATGTTCACGTAGTTTGCATTTTACCAAAAGGCGAAAACGGAAACGCATTTCAAAAAACGTGGCAGAAATGTCCGATTTCATTTAGATTTACTTCCCCTTGCTAGAGTCTAATTATAGAGACACACACACACATTACTTTTCAGTATTTAAAAAAATAAACTAAAACGATTTATGAGTTTGTTTTTTTTTCCGTCGCTGAACTGTTTCCTGATGTTTGTGTGAGTGTGTGTGTTTGTGCGTGATCATGAGAGTGTGTGTCTTAAAGATGAGATGAAAGAGATCAAATCGAGAGAGAAAAAGAAATACTCAAGCTGACCAGGAGATCTTTCACTCAGGATAAACATATATCAAACGCAGGCGATTGGAATCAAAGATATTTCCAGTTACACAGTCATTGAATGCCGACTTAAAATGATATGTCACTGGAGCGATGAAAATCAGACTGACGCACTCCCTGGTCATGGTCACATTCTCTTGTGTTTGCGAATCTTGGATGCTGACTGTAGAACTAGAGAGAAGGATCATAACAATAGAGAGGAGAAGCTACAGAAAGATCTTAGGTGTCACATAAAAATCGCATCACAAACGCAGAGCTTAGAGACAGGATTAGTACAGCAATTGGACCCATGACAACCTGCTAAATAGTGTTAAATAAATGCAAAATAATAACTATATAGCCATATTACAAGGTCCTCAGGGCTCTCCAAGACCTTCCTACAGGGAACAGTACTAGAAAAAAAAAGAAAAGGCACACAGAGAAAGCGATGGGAAGACAACATACAAGAATGGACGAGCCTGCCATGGAAAGAGGTTCTATTCAAGGCAAAGGAAAGAGAGGAATGAAGAAAAATGGTCAACAAATCTTGGGTGATGCCCCAACGGTCCAACAGACTAAGGGATAGATATAGTACTCAAAACTCATATGTAAAATGGAGTAAAGGGACACTATAACTATGTAACTATGCTTCTATGCAACTAAAATGTCTGTGTAGTGCCCAAGAAGAGAGAAGTCTCAGCCTTTCTTGTCATGAGTAAATTGCGAACAAGCAAAACGTAAAAATGCTTTAAAAGACAAAACAAAGCTTATCTAAGGGAAAAGAACTCCGCACATTAACTATAGGCCTATCTATCAGTATGGTAGAAATTATTTCCCTTATTCGATATCAAGGAAAATAATTAATTACCAATAATGACATTCACCAAAACGAACGATCACGTGATAATATTAATAAAACAACAAAAAATACTGTCACGTAATAGCCATTGTTGATTTAAATTAGACAGTAATTTTTTTAGAAGAGATAGAGAATCACGTGACTCAATGTTGTTTGTTTACGATTAGTAAATGACGTCCATTAATCGAGTAAATGGTTAATTTTTTAAAATTGATTTATGTTTTGTTAAGTACAATATAATTGTTTAAGTTTCAGTTTGAGTGGGGGAGAAATAACGTGTTCAATTATTTATAAGACGAAACACTACATATTTAGCTATATCTTTGAATACTGAAAGATCCTTTTCTCTTGTTGATATCCAAAAACAAATATTAGTAATTAATTTACTATTTGGTTAATTTTTTTTTAGTGATTCATGTCTTATCTTAGCCAATGAATGATTGTGCAAAGAATGAGTGTGAGAGAAATAACGTATACAAACATTTTACCAGACAGACAGACAAACAGACCGAGTGAGCTGATGTAAGTGTTGTCATACAAATATGGAAGTAAGCTCAGCTCTCATGCTAAATTAAGACTTCGATAAAGACTTCTTCACACTTTAACAGGTTCGGGAAAGTCGGAGGCTGAATTCAAGGTTTTGAGAGAAAATGCTGCCAAAAATTCTAGGTATCAGATAGTAGGAATAGAAAAAAAAAAGAACTTCTACTTTTACAAATCAACACTCTGGCTGGTAAAAGGGAAGAACACTACTCAGCTAAGGGGTAGTGGGTGTAACGTGCGCCCAGGGCAAGGTACATTATTCCCCCCCCCCCCCATGTTCATAGAAATATTGGCTGCGTGTGCCCACCACCCCGGGGATGGCTCCCGGGGCATCGTGACCCATCCCCCCCCCCCACTACGCCTCTGCTTCTCAGTACTCTATAAAGTCAAAAGCTGAGCTATTTTTGTCCTAATGTAAGTCACAAGCCACAGACAGAAAGCATCCTTGGAGGTGCACTGAAGGGAGCCCGAACATAGGGCCTTCCGAAGAAAAGCTGGCTCTACAATGTGGATGAATGCACATCCTTCGTAGTAAAGACAGCTTCTGCCCGGGAAGAGTGAACGGACATAGTTACGTGAAACGGTGACAGCTGTCCTGCGACGCAAGACAAAGGTGTGCTGATATGGCAATAATAATAGAGTTCGCTGATCTCAAGACGGAAAAATAGTGTAGAAGTAATCTCCGAATGTTAGCAGATCTGGGTTAATGTTAACATATGCAGAATAACAACGTTAAAGCACCCTGGCCATTACTGAGGGATGGTTATTATTTGCAGGTAATTTTATTTGCAGGTAATTTTATTTGCAGATAATTTTATTTGCATGTAATTTTATTTGCAGGTAATAAGCCCTCTCAGAAGATGAAGAGTAGAAAGTGACAAGAAAAAAATAGATTTGAATTGTCAGAGTCTTGAAGCTCGTTCTAGGTTGTTGTTTTTTTATTGTGCAGCTCCCCTCTCTCTAAAAAAAAAAAAAAAAGGAAATATATTTCACAAACTGACGAAGTGTCTATTTTTTTTTATAAAAGTATACTTCCTTTGCGGCAGTGTAATTATAGACAGTAATATATACACACACACTCACTTATTAGATCAAAATTACGAAAGGAACTTGTTGACCTTTTAAAAATGTAGAAGTTGGAGACTTTCTCACTCCCACTGCATTCTCTCCCTTTTTCCTCCACTCTTATCTCTCACCCCGCACACCTTCATTGGTCTCTCCTCTATGACTTTTTTCTTCCATCTCTAGCTCTCTACTCTTCAATCTCTAAATCTCCCCTCTCTCATCTCTATCTCTCCTATCCCCCCCCCCTCTCTCTCTATACCACCTCCGTTACTTTTGCTCTAATATCTTAGACTGCCTCGCTTTCATTTTACTTTTCGTTTGTTTTTTTATTCCCCAAGTGAGTCCTGGGTATTCCCATGTTGTGGGACTGATTGAGCCAAGGTATTAACTCATTTGGTAGGTGTAATTAAACACACCCAGGCTGCCTGGTATCTCTGTCTACCTATTACATCAATTACGTCACACAGAAAACTTTGAATAACGTTCAGCGTGCCAGTGGGGCGGGTGATGAACCTGTAGGGGAAGCATCATCTCCCTTTGCTCTTCATACCATATATAGGGAGACTTTATGGCTGTTTGTAGGTGTCTTGGAGAGGTACTACATTTAGTATCCAGACAGCTGTATCCTCCATGGACGACAGCTTGGGTCACTGTTTACCCTAACACGGCACACAACTCTCACTTTTGACTCACATTCACAGCTGTCACACCCCTTTTCTTCTTCTTCTTTTTTGTAATTGTCATAATATTTAGGTCAATGACTCTTTAGAACTCTAGGCTCATGACTTGCCACCTTGTGCGCAATGTTACCCAAGCAGGACATGGACAGCAACGACCAGCACATCGCCGCAGAGCCATCAAAACTAGGATAAGACATGTAGAAAGTACATGGTCATCAACTACACTCAAACTTGTCCTCGGACGTCTTGACCCAACCATGCTGCCAGAAAAGGATGAACTTCAGGGCGAGAGGGTAATGTCAACTTGTCTTTTTCTCTTCAGACACAATTACGATGCAAGTCACATAGCCCTCCAAAAAAAAGCCCCATCAAAGTCCAGTGGCAACAGTTAACTAGCTAAGCGGTAAGTGTGGGGAGACTGGAAATTAGAGTTGCAACATTCCACACAGGCTTCTAAGGCTATTGGATCGATCACCAAGAATAGAAAAGGAGTACGATAACCACCTGAGCTACACCAGATCTGCGTGAAATGGTCTTCTCTCTCCATTGAGGCTACCTGAGCTACATCAAATCTGCATGAAATGGTTGGTTCCTCTCCAATAAGACTACCTGAGCTACACCAGATCTGCGTGAAATGGTTGGTTCCTCTCCAATAAGGCTAACTGGGCTACACCAGATCTGCGTGAAATGGTTGGCTCCTCTCTAATAATGCTACCTGAGCTACATCAGATCTGCGTGAAATGGTTCCACTCCAATAAGACTACCTGGGCTACACCAGATTTGCGGAAAATTGTCGGCTCCTCTCCAATAAGGATGCCTATATTTCTATGAGTTGTTCATGGAAACTGCGTGTGGGGGGAAGGGGGTACCAATAAACTACCGTGGATAGTTCAAATTATGGTTCGAGATTTTGCCGAATCCATTTTATGAACCATATGACCCTGGAAAGGATTTTATCCCGTGGCCAGGACGAGGAGTTGTCTCTTCACCGACCCCTCTGTCTGAAGTCCCACTGCGACAAGGTGATCATTTATTCACACCCGTCTGGTCATGGGACACGGTCCCTTAAGCCAACGACATGAGTTCCTCCGCTCATGCGAGGCCGGAGGCCGAGCCCACTTGGGGCCCTTCATATGCCTATAATATGCCATTGGGTCATCACCGCCCGTATGACCCCCGCTGGGGTACGGTTCCATGGGTGTCCGATTGGGAAGAAGGCCTTTCTCACATCCCGCGGACGTTTCCACGGAGCATGTTTTGCTCACTGCCTACGCCTCTGGCCAGCTCTTTTCTTAACTAACCAACCTACCACTGATTTGGTAACCCTAATCAAGTTATACAATTCATAGAAGCTAGCTCCTCTTACCATTATTTTGTGGCTGTGAATTATGTACACTACTTGATAATGATAATAACAGGCGTTAGGACCTGTCAGGCAGTCATATCAGATGTCAGGACCTGTCAGAAAAGACAAAAAAAGACATGTCAGACAAGCAATATCAGACGTGAAGATCTTTCAGACAAGACGTGTCAGACTTCAAGACCCACCAGATATGATCTGATAAAAGCCCAAAGCTTTGGGTCATAGAAGCCGGTATGTAACAGATCCTGTCACCCTAAGGTTGTACCGAAAGTGTTTAGAAGTGCCTAGTCGAAATAGCAAACAGCCAGAGCCCAATAGCTGAAGTTAGATCATGAATTCTGTTGCCATTCGAACTGGTGTTTATTTTAGTTCCTACGAAGAGAAGGGGGATAAGCTATATTAATGTCAGTTGTATGTAGTTTTAAGCTAGTTCTGGTTTTGGTCGCCTAGATTGGAAAAGTCTCTGGCTATCTTCAATGAAGTTCATTAGTGAATCGGAGCGTCAATATCATTGTGACCGTCAGAAAGAATTTTATCCAGATGACAGGTCCGTGACTCTTTACACC
Organism: Biomphalaria glabrata; assembly: GCF_947242115.1. Taxonomy (NCBI): domain Eukaryota; kingdom Metazoa; phylum Mollusca; class Gastropoda; family Planorbidae; genus Biomphalaria; species Biomphalaria glabrata. The sequence goes on from NC_074722.1 coordinate 26,629,009, forward strand.
TGGTTACCGGTTGGTCAAAAGGTAAATCTTGCATGACATGCCTAATTCACCCTCTGATCTCGAACTGTATTCGTTCCACTTGTATGTCACTGATCAACAGAAATGGCTCGCCAAAAAAGAAGTTTCCTGTCGCTTGTCTAATTGGGCCACATGTCTGTCTCAGACGGTGTGCCTCAGATTTCAGTTTTCATTGCTTAGAGGCCCAGATCTGTAAACACACTCTTATATACACACACACACACACACACACACACACATTGATTCACTCTGACACACCCTGTGTGACACCCTCTCATTCGTACTCCACACTTATTCATTCAAGCACAACCACACTATCTCTCTGTAACACTCACCTCACACATTCGATCACTCGCATCTTTTTTTTTAACTCACACACACACACATACGCATTCTCTTTCTTTCACGCACGCACACACACTATATGTCTCATACACGGATAAGCAAATAATTTCTTTCACACAAATACACACACCATTTCGTACACACTCGGAAACACTCTTACACACGCAAGCTCACTCATTCACACATAATCTAACACACACACTCACACACTCACACACACACACACACACACACACACACACACACACACACACACACACACACACACACACACACACACACACACACACACACACACACACACACACACACACACACACACAAAAAGTGATGTAGTTAAATTAGACAAATGTCATATTTTTTAATCACATCTCCGTTCTACAGTCTCCCACCATTCCCACCCCTCGAAACCTTAACTTTTTTTGTTTACCACTCCTGGTAACACGCCATCAAATTCTGAAACATAAGGTTTTGTTGTCGTTTGAACAGAAACTCAAACATGTAAACGTGCTTCAAGGATGAACTATTCAGAGAAGTTCCTGCCTCTCCCTCCCTCTCCCTGCCTCTCCCCTTCTTTCTCCACCCCCTCCCTTTTTCACATCACCTGCCCCCCCCCCCCCCAAAAAAAAAAATGTAGACATGTGTATTGTTTATAAATATTGATGACCAAAAAACTGAACTGTTCCTGTCGAGAGTTAAACTTTTCTTTTTTTCTCACTTCAGTCTTTGACTTTTCCTTCGTAGTTTTATTAAAATGAGTTGTTGGGCATTAGTTTCCAATGGTCTCCATCTATGTTCAATGTCTAGATGTTTGTTCTGAAAAGTTCTCGTAAAGGCCGATGGAAAGATATTTAAGAATCCCCCCCCCCCCCCAAAAAAAAATAATTAAAAACTCTAGCTTAGGATAGGTTGGTCTTGCGCTGGCCACAAGACACCCTCGGTAACCGTGGGCAACAGAAAAAGATGACCTTCTCATCATCTGCCCTATAGAACGCAAGGTCTGATTGGATTATTTTACTTTTTGTTACTTCAAGGTACTAGTCGTTTGTCATTGTTCAGGACATTGCGCTGCACTCGGGTCACGTGACAGCTGTTTGTTTTCAGTGGAGAATAAGAAGTATAAAAGAAGTAGTTATAAAAAAGTGTCTTTTAAAAGACCACGCCTCCTTTATGCAGCTGACCAATCGTTGTGAGAGCGCTTATTTTACTCTTAACATCGAATGGATAAAAGATTTAAACAAGAAAAACATTTTAAAAATACTCCTTTTAAAGAAACACCACATTTTAAAAAAACAAAAAAAAACTTATAGAACAGATTGTTTTGCTTTTAATATTAAAAGTTTCATTTAAAAAAAAAAAAAGTCCAATTCCTCCAGCCCGAGACAAAAGTCCTGGTTAATGTATAAATCTACTGGACTTTATAATATTCCAATGATTGGCCTTTAGATCTAGACTTAGAAGACGTGATCAAAATGTTTCTGAACATTAATTATTTAATGAACTCATTACTAAATACTGCCTACGTGCGGAAATACCGGAAGTAGTAAGTATGTTCAAGATAAACAATTTCTAGTCCTCTAGTCAAGTTTAAAGTAGTTTCACTTTATACTTTATACTTTAAAGCCTTTAAACTAGAGTTTCCAACTATGGCATGCTAGTAATTTATTTCCCTACGATATACATCGACATACGAATTTCTAGGAAAATCGTTAGAGGCGTCTTCGAGCATCGCGTCCACCCACCCTTTTCTCATTTAGAAGGTTTTGCCCACTCCGAAAGTGTGACTTGAATAGAGGTATTGTAACGCAGCATTGTTTACCCCTGTCCCAATTCAGCCTCCCCCCCCCCCCTTCTTTTAAAAAAAAAAAGATCTTGGCTAACCGAGCGAATAAATCTACTTAGAGTATATACAATGTTGATAGGAGGCTTCTAGATCTAGACAAGACGGTGCGCAAACTGAGCTTCTCTTCATTTATTTCACCAGGATTTAACTCTTTCATCATGAACACATGCGGGAATACCCGCTGACCCGCTTGAACTCCAGGACCGAATTTAATTTTCACATCATTTTATTCCGAAAAAAAAACAACAGTTAAAGCCGAGTTCTCTCTATGTGTCCAATTAGCTAGTAATTTTATTCCTTAAAGAAATACTCAGATTGCCAAATTTCTAAGAAAATCGTTAGAGCCTTTTGAGAGTCGTGTTCTACCAATGAATTTGCAAAATGATAAGAAAAATTTTAATTATCCGTTTAATAGTATCACTGGAAGTGTTTCATTAATAATCATTATTTATTATTACAAATAATAGACACATTACAAGATAGCAGTCTTTTAGACAAAAACAAAAAAAAGATTAACTTTTTATTTTACAATTGATGTGATTTAGTATCGTCGAAGATTGGTAATCCACACGTGGCTTATTCGATTAAAGAAATATGTGCATTTAAATATTACTGACATTTAAAACAAAAATGTTTTCAAATGAACGGATTTACTTTTTTTTTGTTACAACTGGTAAATATGTTCATTTACCCACACGTTCACGTTAAACTCATATGTTCAAATACTGAAGTATTAAATGAACAAATCACTCGAAGGGAATAGACTAAAGAAACCTAATCAATGAAACATTTACAAACTTCTTATGTTAATTACGGCTGTTACACAGAATAGATGTAGAGTTATGTGCAACTGTTGATTTAAAAAAGGTCGATCCTTAAAGATGTATAGACATCAATGTGTGAAGAAAACACTTAACTTTCTTAATGTCAATCTGTTAACACCAGACTCAGTGACAACAAGGAAATACTTTAAAACATTCCTGACATTAAAATAAAAGGAGAGGTAACAATAAATAAACAAACAATGTTAAGAATGATGCTATAAGTTTCCACAATTAATGAAGGAATGTTTTTAATTTGATAATTGACTCTTTCAAGGCTTAGTAAGGATCTCTTTAAAAAAAATATTTTTTTAAAAATAATATTACTGGGAGACATTTTGTGTGTTATAAAAAAAAATTAAGTAGTCAAAATGTATATTGTAGCAGGTAGAATTGTACACACCCAGCCACACATCTAGAACACACACTGAAATACTAGAATCACGTTGATTTCAAGAGCTTAGGTCAACATGTTATACCTCATACAAGAATATATCACAACTTAAAAAAAGGCTTTAACCGAAGCCAAAATTTTTTTTTGTTTTGTTTTGACAATGACTTTTTCATCTCTTGGAAAACAAAATGGAAAGTTATTTAGAAAATGGGTTAAAGAACAGGGCAAGGAAAATAATCTTTTTAAGAAAAAAAAAAGGTATATTTAAAATAATCAGACTTACAGACTGACTTTAATCAAAGCATCTGCTATATATGTAGATAGAAACTTACAGCTATCTAGTGTCAACTGTCTGTAACAACATGGGGGGAGGGGAAGTAATAGCACTATGCTTATTTTCAAAAATATTTTAAAACAATTCCCAGTGATTCCCGAAATACGCCCGCGGGCCAAACACGGTCCACCACGTGAATCGGACAAAGTAGAAAATTCCCTCTCCAAAAAAAAAAAAAAAAAAATTGAAATAATTACATTTCCGTACATAAGGGTAAATGGATTGGTGCCGATAATAAGTCATGCTATTTATTTTATAAGGAAAAAGTAGCTCTTTGTAAAGAACATAACAGCTTTATGAAACCAAACACATCAATAAATAAAGCGGCATTTTTGGTTTGAGACACGATTGTTAGATTACACATAGAGTGGAGGATTGATGAGACTATTTACAGAAAAGAGACAAGAAAATGAGTCTGCAGTACGGCTAGCTACAGAGTTGTCCACATTGCAAGTAGCGACATGAAGCCATTTCCTTTCGGCGAATGCTTACAAAGAAGTGCTTCCTGGCAATGATTGAAGAAATGTGTCCTGAAAAGAAGAATAGTGTTGTAGCTGTCAACAACGATTACATGCCTAGTGAAAGATGTTGGTAAATATCTCCCTTCAAAACTAACAGACAAGAGAAATTTCGACATGCTTTCTATTGGCGCTGACGAGTCTATGATACCACTCCAAATCTTGGTATTTATTCGCGGCTAGTAGCTACGAGGAGCATGCATAAAACCAACACTGGCGAAGTCCTGTAAATAAAGTTTCAACCATCACAGAGGCTCTTTCTCTTCCTTGGGATAAACTAGTGGTGGTAACTTCTGATGGTGCCACAAATATGGTTGACAAGCAAGAGTTATTAGAACAGTTGTCGAGACAAAAGTACCGTGTATGTCTTCATTGAATTAATTACCAACAAAATCTATGTAGTAAGGTGGACAGTCTGAACACGTGAAGATGATTGTGTTCAGTCTAGACCATGTGAAAATGATTGTGTTCAATCTGGACCATGTGAAAATGATTGTGTTCAGTCTGGACCATGTGAAGATGATCGTATTCAGTCTGGACAATGTGAAAATGATTGTGTTCAGCCTGAACCATGTGAAGATGATTGTGTTCAGTCCAGACCATGTGAAGATGATTGTGTTCAGTCTGGACCATGTGAAAATGATTGTGTTCAGCCTGAACCATGTGAAGATGATTGTGTTCAGTCCGGACCATGTGAAGATGATTGTGTTCAGTCTGGACCATGTGAAAATGATTGTGTTCAGCCTGAACCATGTGAAGATGATTGTGTTCAGTCCGGACCATGTGAAGATGATTGTGTTCAGTCCGGACCATGTGAAGATGATTGTGTTCAGTCCGGACCATGTGAAGATGATTGTGTTCAGTTCGGACCATGTGAAGATGATTGTGTTCAGTTCGGACCATGTGATGATGTTCGTGTTCAGATCGAACAATGTTAGTCCTTTCAAAAATCCATCTGTTACCAATGTGCAACTGAAACTGGTTGACCTACAAAGCCAGAAATCCCTGCTTGACAAATTTTATGTGACGCAGACAATTGATTTCTTCCCCCCCCCCCCCACCCCGTGTTGCTTGCAGAAACTTTTCTAAATCTCCCAAAGCAACCGTAAACGATGATCACAATCATTACAAGAACTTATTTATGCGGCCCGCGACACGAGTGTTGGAAATTAAAATGGCCCTTCGGCCGAATATGCTTGAGCATCACTGCCGTAACCCTTTGTCTCTTTTTAATTTGCATTCCTAATTACAGTAAATTAAATGAACATGAATTAGTTGCGAAGTATTGATTAATAATTTTTGGTGTACCAAAATATTAAAAAGTGTTTTATAATCTTGTATACATTTTAGCTATGTTAGTTCTAAATATGGTGAATATGTATATTTATTTTAAAATAGAATAATTCAATTTTTTTTTCAACAATAAACTTTATACCTAATCCTTTCATATATGTTTTTATTCCAACGAAGAGTACATAAGGTCAGTAGTTATAACTGTACACATCGCCAATTGAGGCCCAATGTTGATATAAATTACAGACAGTTTAAGAAAATACGCAAAGACAATTAAATGACTTTATAATCATAAAACGTGAGGCGAGGTGGCTGAGTGGTAAAGCGCTTGGCTTCCGAAGCGAGAGTTCGAATCCTGGTGGAGACTGGTTTTTTTTTTATTTCGGGATCTTTAAGGCAATTCTGAGTCAACCCAGAGAGTACCTGACCTTAGCAGGCGCAAAGTATACGCGATTGGTCGTTGTGCTAGTCACATGACACAGTCATTAATAACCTTGGGCAACGGAAACATGAACTTTTTTTTTTATAAGCCTAAACTACAATGTATACAACTGTTTTATAGGTCAGGGAACAGCTCTTGCTTCACAATCATTCGCTGCTTATCATCTCGTCATCTTCCAGTAACAGCAGCAACATAAAGAATAGAATCAAAACGTAAATGATTTTTGTCTCTTTCCTCTGGTACAGTGATACCCAACCTAGTTCCACCTGGGGGCCAATTTTATTTCCGACACTGGTGTCGCGGGCCACATGATCGAAAGTGTACAAAACGAAATAAAATTGACCTAAAACAAGTTTATTATAAAATCTTTCATTTATTACTTGCATTAATTTATGAGATATTGGAAATTTATCTTTTTTTTAAGACTTGGAAACTGCCTCATTTCTCTACTTAAAATGTGAGCAACATTGTAAATATCTTTACCAACGACTAATATTCTTGTCTCTTGTTGGTAAATATTCCCATCGATCCTTCGGGAGTAGTTTAATCATCTTTAATTCGCAGTCAAACTAAGAATGTTTTATAATTCATTTATATGTTGAGCTTTATAACAGACACACTTTACAAAATGTTGGTTTATTATCATGTTCCACAAAAAAAGTAAGGATCCGTTCATTTTTCCTGGTAGATTCTAAATTCACTTTAAGTTTCTTCGGCTCTCCCATTGTATAAGCCTGCAAATTTTAAACGTCATGGTACCAATCCATCACCCAAAAATTCAGAGCCCTAACGTAGGTAAAGATACATTTTTCAAACTTTTTTTGATAAAAACAAAAAGGGGGGGGGGGATTCTCTACACTTTGTGCCGACGTTTCGACGGGCCGGATGAAATCACGTTTCCGGCCGAATATTGCCGTATTTTGGGCATCACTAGTGGAACATAGGTAAAATAGTTGCAACTCGAATGTTAAAATAGATACAACTCGAATGTTAAATTTCAAATCGGCATGCGCATAAATCTTTTTAAGTAGTTTTCGACATCCGGGACCAACGTCTTTCAAATTGCAGAATCAAGTTTCAAAACTTTGCGTTGCATGTTGAAGGTGAGCAGTTGAAAGTTCTCACGCTGTTGTAGCCGGGCATTCTATAAATACAGACAAACCCTGGGATTAACGTAGGGTATGCTCTCCAAACTTTACCACCAAACGAGATCTCGACATGTCAGCTGTGAAAACATTACGAGGAAAGAAAAAATTGGCAAAATACAAGAAACTAATCGCTAAACTGGTTCTTTAAGTATTTCCTTTTTACTTGTCTCCCCTTTAAGTTGTGATGGGTGAAGAGTTACCTCTCTTGAGAGACAGACAGGATTAAATTATAGAAGTTTCCCGAACACTATATTTAGATGTGGCTTACTTCTTAAACTATCCCAAAATGACGCGCTACCCTGGCAGAGTGCTGGATTAATCTGTTAGCACGAGAAGCACCTGCTCTGGGCATCACAGGAAAGGAGGTCCAAAATAAACGTCACTCGAGGGCAATATTCTCTCGGAATAACATAAGATTCCAAGACTAAGTTTAAACCATAAGACTTATTAGAAGACAACGCATTTTGCTACAGTCCTTAATCCAAATGTCTAGAGAACGACAACCACACCCTATTCAACCCCTAGGAGACCTAGCTATTCGTTCATTCAATCCACAAGTAATAAAGTACCTAACATGCACTGGTTAAAATTTGTCCACCGTGGTTATCTGGTCGTGTGGTAAGCTCACCGGACTATCGTCACGAGGGGCCCGAGTTTGAACCCTGCCGACGCCATCCCCCTACCGTCCTTCAGGAGGTTTGGGTTAAGGTGAGATCATCTTTATTTCTGAAGGAACAGCCGAAACTTATAAAACAAAACAAAACTCTTAAAATGTTTGAGTTTCCTAAGGCTAGCAATAATCTGAAGGTAACTTGGTTACATTGCAAGAGGTTGTGTAGAAAACAAAAGACAGAGAGGAATGGAGAAAGATGGTCGACAAATCTGGTGTGGTGCCCCAACGGCCCAAAAGGCTAAGGGATAGATGAAGGTGAAGGTGAATATGGTTGCAGTACGACTGCACTCCCTTTACGTTCTCAAAATAGATTTCGTCCAGTCCTAAGACACTTTTGAAGGAAACCTCTTTGATCAGTAACCTATGACCCTTGTTTTCTGTCTTTCTATGTCACTTCAACCTGGGATGCTACTAGATCCACAACGTTATACTTAGGTCACCCTGACCCTGGGATTCAACAATGACCTTGGTAGAAACAGCCTGTACATGTTCAATCTCTCTCCCCTACCCCACAGACATACAGACTGTTACGGTGCATGTTTTACTTTTGGCATGCTAGTTCCCCCCCTCCCTTCCTCTGTTGTCATTAAAACATTTATCTCGGTATCCTCTAATGCGTGACCGTTCTTTTTTGGGTTACTACTAGCCGTGACTGCAACAACATTTCGATAAGTTAAAAACATGAAGAAAAAAAAACACTTTAAAAAAAGAAATAATTGTGCAAAATTTAGTTTGTAGAAATAAGTTGTACCAACTTTTTACAGACAGGCAGACAGACAGAGTTGATATAAGCTTTGTAAAAACATTAACGTGCAAAACGAAAAAAACAAACAAAAAAACAAAAAAGATAATGTGGACTGTGATAACAATTATAGAAATCTGTTTCCAATGTGGGAAATGGGGACACCTTCAACGTGTGTATGCATACATTGAATTTGTTATGCTCGAGTATAGGACATCATTAGAGCCTTGATTACTGCCATACTTTGTCCGCACTCAGCTAGTCCCGTAGACTGATACTTAGAAATATGTAAAAGGTTCTTAGAATAAAGATTGTCTATAAACAGCTCGCTTTTCTTTTGGTTTTATCCGGTGTACAGAATAGAACTGTTTTAATAAGCTAGGTATTTAGGAATGTATTTTTAAAAGTGTAGGATAGAACTGTTTTAATAAGCTAGGTATTTAGGAATGTATTTTTTAAAGTGTAGGATAGAACTGTTTTAATAAGCTAGGTATTTAGGAATGTATTTTTTAAAGTGTAGGATAGAACTGTTTTAATAAGCTAGGTATTTAGGAATGTATTTTTAAAAGTGTAGGATAGAATTGTTTTAATAAGCTAGGTATTTAGGAATGTATTTTTAAAAGTACAGGATAATTTCTGTTGCACTCTTTGATCAGCACTGTGAAATACAATTTCTAAAGCTTCTTTTCTTGTAGCACATATTCATATTTTAGTTGGCGACAGTGAGCCTCCTCTTTTTGCTTTGATACTACAAGGCAAAAGACAGGGAGGAATGGAGAAAGACGGTCGACGAGTCTTGCTTGGTGGCCCAACGGTCCAACAGACTAAGGGATAGGTAAAGGTAAAGGTAAAAACTGTAACGACATTTATAGTTAAGTGCTAGATGTCTTGGCGTTACGATGAGATTGTGTTGATCAGACAATGCGTTTCTGATGTTATAAATAAGTATAGTTTTTTTTACTTTTAAACAATTACTGAACACTCAAACAGTATCGTGGTGCCGGAGATTCAAATGTAAACTATTAATATTCAAACAACTGAAATTCTCAAACAATAAATACAAAGCTTTAATTCTGGAACTAGGAATCACTTTTATAATACACACGGAATCCCTTTTATAATACCCACTGTACAATACAATGTAGTTCCAGCTCCCAACTGAATATCTCCGTCATTTTAAATACTTGTTACCATCTACGTCTTCCTGCACTTTCAAACCAACAATCTCGCTCCTTTTATGGTCTGGAATTAACTTGCCGCCTTACAATGATACTCGTCAACAACACAACCATGACCTTGCGCTGCAGGCGCTGCAGAAATCTAAAAATAAACTTAATGCAACAGCTGCTTTATGCTACGTGACACAAACGTTTGTTAAGATTCCCCCCACCATTTCTTAATTTTTTCTTTTTTTTTGTTTACTATACTTCTATCAACTCACTCTATCTGTCTGTCTGTCTGGTATAAGTCTCGTACATGTTATTTCTCTCACATCTCTTTCTAGGATCAAGTTGAAACTTTACACAATTATTCATTGTTCCTAACAAAACATCAATTAAAAAATAACCAATTAATTAAAGAATGGTAATTAATTTCTTTAGTTTGATATCGTAATGGGAAAATAAATATCACAATAATGAGAGATGTTGCTGAAAATGTGGACTTCTTCCCCATAGAAAAGCTTCCAGATTTAAAAGTTTTTTTTTATATTTCTTTTTTTTTTTTTTTTGCTTGTTCTGTGTATTATTATTATTATTATTATTATTATTGTTTTATTGCATTATTGTGTTATTGTGTTATTGTGTGTTATTGTTTAAAGAATTTAGAGCAGATTTATAAAAAAAAAAATGAAAATGTAAGCAAAGAGTAGAGTTGAATAGTTATCGTGAGAATCACCAAATAAAACATTAAAACTGTTGACATTTTGAAGTGGGGTTAATCCTAACTCTGGCTGTGTATATTCCATAACCTCGTTTGGTGGTTAATGAGAGCGCAATGAAATGATAGCGTTTAATTGGTTCCTCAGATCATCGTCAAGGTGCTATGAATAGATTGAGCTCTGTTTACGGAGAAACGACATCAACACATCAGTGAACTTAGGAGTCAGGGACTAGATCTCGTGCCAGATTCTAAATTAAAACCTGCCGCTGGTGAGAATGTGAAAGGTGGAATGAATTAATCAGGTATTTGTAATTTATACAGGACAGTGTCAGACTCAGCAGTCCAAAAAGGAGGTAGAATTTTTTTGAGCTCACATTTTTTTTTTTTTTTTTTTTTTTAGAAATAAGAAGTTTTTAGTCGAATATTTTTTAACATTATTTAAAAAAAAAAACAATATTATATATTAACATATTAATATCATATATCTGTATCTCGGTTAATTTGGGTTTTCTGTAAGTTTACTTTTGAGTTTGGATTTAGCTTGGTTTGGTTTTATCTTACAGATTACAGACGTTACTTCAAAGGCGAAGGTAATTACGTCCTATGCTTTCATGTGTAAACCTAGTCATGCATGCTTTACTACAAAGAAGATTCGTATTTTTAAAAAGCTGTTTTGTGCTTGAAATAAACAAAATAATTTAAACAAAAATGAAGACACCCGTTTCAGAACTTTCAATCTATAGGGGCTGGGTGTTATCAGGCCAGAACAACGACCAACTGTCGGACCAACACGGTCTTTATTTAGAATTGGGTGGAATCAGGGTCGGCCTAAAAGTCAAGTTTTCACTGGGATTCAAACTCGAGACATCTCGTAAGCGAAGTGCTTTACCACTCAGCCACCACGACTCGTAACAAAAAAATAAATATAATAAAATATACACATACATAAATACACCTTTAAGCACATGTGTAGTTAATTTACAAGACAGTTGGTACATGCTCACTAAGCTTGCAATTAATACGCAATTGGCTAAAGATATTTGCATCTTATTATACTGTATACACTTCGCATCCAGTAACGAGAGTATAGTCACGTATACTAATAGATCTTGGTCTGGTTCTGTAGGGTTTGTCTAGTCTAGTAGTCTAGCTCATTAAAACCATTGTTCATTAATGTCACAGGTGAGTAGTACCACTGCAGGGGTCACAGAGGTCATCGCCAGCGATTGGTTACATCCAAAACAACACGTTAATAAGTAACAGATCAAATACCAGGCCACAATGTCCAGGCATTCTCAAACGAAGGAGCAAACTGAACACAATGAAGTTAAGGAGGGGTGTATTGAAATGGTGAGGGACTGGCTGTTTGCTTGTGTTTCAATCGCTCGAATCCATAATTCTTCACAGTCCCAGTCGGTGTTGGCAGGGCCGGACTTAGGCCTAAGTAAACTAGGCAGCCGCTTAAGGGCCTACAATTGGTGGGGGCCTCGCACAGAACTTAAAAAAAAAAAGAAAAAAAATACTCGGAGATACAATTGCGAAACTTGGATCCGATCTCAAACATAGTAGAGCACCACTACCCTGTGCCTGGTTGTCTAGCTCTGCGACATTTAAATTTCAGTTATTTGTCGTTTTAGATATAGTCACACAGGTTTTTAATAAATTTCGTAATTTTAATTTTTCGCTATTTCTTTCTTTTTTTTTTTATTTTATTTGGGGCAAAAAAAAATTTTATTCGCCTACGGCCTCCAGATATCGTAGGGCGGCCCTGTTGGCGGTTATAGATATGTGCTATTCTTCTCCACAAGTCATATATCTGTTGTATTCTGAATTTTAAGTGTTAACATATTTCCAGCATTTGGTTTTATTCTTGACATCATTGACAACTTTTTTTTTTCTGTCTTCTTTCTTACGTCCGGGTCTGGGAATGATTTGTTGAAACAAACTTGGGACATATTTGGAATGGACAGACTCGACCTGAAGTTCAGAGTCTGGATGGTAGAGCTTGGTATTGTACATATTTCTCTATATTCTTCCGTTTCCAAATATTCTCCATAGTATTGAAATTAATCTTATTGGACAGTAGCTAATATTAATAAATTAGGCCCCTACTTTTGCTTTCTTTTATTTTTGGAAGTTAAATTAATTTTTGTCTCAAAAAGAAGATATATATGTTTTATTTTTCTTGTAAGGCTTTCGTCATTCTTTGTCGATTCGTTCTTGATTAGTCTCCTTTTTTAAAAAAATAACTAAATCTAATTAAAATGTTCTCCCTTTTAAATTGTAGAGACATACAAGTTCCATGTAAAATAATAAGCAAGGCCTTAGCAAGCCATGGCTCTATCGGAATAGTGAATATATATATATATTATTATTATCTATATTTATTTCAATGTCATAGTCGTTACGTCACTGCCTTCATGAACGCATCCTTGCCGCTCTGCATCATTGAATGAAAGAATATGTGCATAAAGAGATGTAGCTTTCAGACACTTGACATTTAAAAAGCCCCAAAATACTTTTACTGAGATGGCATTCTCAACAGACACCTCGAAGGATTTCTCCTGGTGGACAGGGTTTCCTTAGCGAAACTTGAGACTCTGGTTGATGCAATGCACTGCTTAAAGCGCAAAACACGAAACAGATGATCGTACACCCTTGCTTATTGTCTCATTATTATCATTGTGTTGTTTTTGTGAGTCCCGTCAAGGCTACATTCCGGGTTAATCTCGGGGGCTAATTAATGAAATACTGGAGGCATTATGTCACCGGAGACACTAGTTAATAGTTATCTTGGGTGAAAGGCATCCCCCTCCCACCTCTTATGCCCCGTCTCCCGCCATTAGCTCATCTCAAGTGGAAAACGTCCAGGGACTTCTTGACATCGAGCCTACTGAGCCGTGCAATGAATTGTGGAGACAGGCGACACCTGGGAGCTTAGAGTCCCCCCCCCCCTTTTAATTTTCCCTACAACAGGTGTCTTCACAGATTCAGATTTAATATTTGTTAAATACAGTTGTACTAACTGTGTAAAATTTTTTTATATTTCTTAAATACTGTTGTACTAAAAGTGTAAAGTAACGTTCCCTTTTAGGACCTTGCGATCTATGGGGCAGCTGATGTAAAGGTCATCTTTTTCTGTAGTCCACGGTTAACGAAGGTGTCATGTGGCCAGCACAACAACCAACCGCCTTGACCTTTCCTCAACTAATGTCAGGAACCCATTAGAGCTGGGTGGACTCAGACACGTCCTAAAGATCCTGAAATAAAAAAATCACAAAAATCACTGTCTTCACCAGGATTCGAGCCCGGTACCCCTCGGTTCGGAAACCAAGCGCTTTACTAAATGTGTAGAGAGTAAGTAAAAGATAATTGTAATGAATTATAAGGTCGGCCTCATAAAGAATCATAATGTAATTTTATAACAAAATATAAGGTTTTTAAATTAATTTTAAGGTAATAGAATCAAATTATAAGGTAATTGAAATTAATTGTAAGGTATGTCAAATAAATTAAAGCTAATTATAACTACATCTAAGGTATCTAAAACGAATTATAATGTAATTATTAAAAACCATAAGGAGATTTTAATTATTTATAATAATATCAATAACAGACTGACTTAGTGGCCTAGGGTTCAAATTACGGCGGGTCCTACAAGATGTGCGCTTTATGTAAAGTATTAGGTTAAAAGTAAATATGAAAATTTTGAGAGGAACATATTTGAATGTGTGTAAATTAGGTTAAAAGTAAATATGAAAATTTTGAGAGGAACATATTTGAATGTGTGTAAATTTTGAGAGGAACATATTTGAATGTGTGTAAATTTTGAGAGGAACATATTTGAATGTGTGTAAATTTTGAGAGGAACATATTTGAATGTGGACTAATTCAGCTTATACCACCACTTTAGTCAAGTACAATTTCTTTCCCTTGTTCGAGATATCAAACAAAATAATTAATTACCAATAGTTAATTAACTAAGTGGTTAATTTTAAAATTGATTCTTGTTTTGTCAGGTCAAAGAAATAATTGTGCAAAAATCCAGCTTGATCCGAGATTGGGTGTGGGAGAATCACGTGTACACAATTGTTTGCTAGACAGACAGAGTGAGTTGATAGAAGCTTTGTAAAAAAAAATGTAACATATTCAGTTCTTATCGCCTAATTCTTTACACAAGCTTAGTATGTTTTTCTAAATACTTCATATTGCAACAAATTAATTAATTACGACTATTTGATTGACTAATTGGTTAATTTTTGTATTGATTCATATATTGTCATGGATCATGAGCTTGTAAGCAAAATTTGATAACGATTGGGTGAGTAGAAGTGGTCGAAAAAGTAATTAGTAGTGTAATGTATTCCAGAAATATAAAGTGCGAGTTAGTATAAGCGTTGTAAAAAAATGTTTCAGATTTGGTTGTAAGAAGCACTCATATCCAATTATTCTTCTTTTTCTTGCGTTTTCTTTTTTAATGTGGAGTCTCCAATGCCATAGTGTCAAAAAAAAATAAATAGAGGTCCCTTATAACACTCCTTGCCCTATGTAACAATGACGGTTGTCCCATAAAGGTAGCACTAAAAACAGATAATGGGAAATAAGAAGTAGTATTTCAATTCTGCTGCTGCTACACGAATATCCAATATCACCTTGTTTCAATCAACAAGGTTCTTATAAATATATTATATGTGGTCTGTGAAAACATATTCTAGTACGGTATTCTCCTTTGATCAATTTAGCCCCTATGACAATGTTGTAATGTCTAGCATTTACCCAGAATTTGAAAGGGCAGACCATCCAACATTCGCATTGAATGAAGTCAACTGAGACATATCAGGCATGTTGCGAATTAATACATTCAAAGGACAAGTTCTTTCAAAGATATGCCCCACCTTTCCCACGGCTCTCCTAAAAGTTTGTAAAAAAAAAAGAAAGTAAGTGCTAAAGAACTAAGAACATTAATATACAGCAGCGGGCCACACACAGAGAAACTTCGTTTGTACCGAAAAAAAAAAAAATTTTCTGAAGTTCTTAGAAGCCATTTTACATAGATCATTGGCCTCAGAAAAGTAATATCATTGATACTGGAAGACTGGTTCTGCTGATAGGCACATACGCTACGTCAAGTCCAATACAGACATATCCTGTTGAAGCACCTTGTGCACTCCAAAACAGTGCTTTCATGCACAATGTTCAGTCTGACACAGATCATGTGCATTCCAAGACAGCGTGTTCATGAACCATGTACGCTTCAAGACAGGGTGTTTAAGCCCCATGTGCACCCCAAAACAGCGTTCTCATGCACCATGTGCACTCTAAGACAGTGTGTTCATGATTCATTTGCACTCCAAGACAATATGTTTATGGATAAAGTGCACTCCAAATACAAACAGATGGATGTCATCCTAAGCGTCTCTCAAACTTCGCCTATAATTTATACGGAAATGGGCGAAGGGTTAGCATGTCGTCATTGTTGTCTCTAGCTGAGCTCTTTTAGTTGGAAAGATGTAGTCATGAAATAGTGAAAACCTTTATTCATGTTTTGAGGAGTGGCAGTATATTGCATATTCTACAATACAGTATAGTGTTTAGAAAAGGTTTATTAAAACAGCTCTTTGTTAAAATATAAACAGAACTTCTCGACGAAAAACGGTTGCTCCTAAACTCCAAGTGCCAGATTTGTGATGCTTGCAACCACTTGCGTTATGGCCAGCCCAAAGAACTGTCAATTTGTGAAAGTGATGTATTTATGTGAATAGTTCGAGAAAGTCATTTATTCCTTTGGTATATGGCAACGTCTTGGAGACACTCGAGCATGGTTTAGAAGTCGTTAGATGTATAGTTAAATAATTAATTGACACCGACACATTTCATGTTTGTATCGTTGCAATTAAATGTAATTCTTTTTAATGCAAATATTTGAAACCATTATTGCTCAAAGTAAAAAAAATAATGCAAAACAAAGCAGTAAAAAACTATTAGATCATAATCAAATATCTGACCATCTATATATAAGAATTAAGACAATCTTACAATGTAACAACTTGGGCAAGTTTTTACGATTCAATTATTATTTTTGTAGAGACTCTAAATTACCATAAAGAGTTCTATTATTTTGTATAAAGCTTATATAAACTTAAATGAAGTCAGTCTCCCTGTCTGTCTGGAACTAATCTTGCAGACGTTATTTCTTCCACTTCCCGTTCTCAGATCAAGTTGAAACTTTGCACATATATTGATAATCGATTACAACACAGGAATCGAACAAAATATTAACTAATTATTTTAACTACTTAATTGTAATTAATAAATACTGTTTTGTATACGAAGGGGAACAAATCTTGTAGTATTAAGAGATTGAGTGATTCTTTCCATATCATAAGCTTTGTTGTTTTTTTTATTTATTACCTTGCTTGTTTCATTATAGATACTATCAGAATACCGAGTAGAGTCTTGAGATTGAAACAAAATGGAAATAAATCAGTAAGTCAACAAAATCAAGTGATTCCATTTAAAAATAACGTTTTATATTAAATATTTTTAAAAATCCACAAACTCCCATGTTTTGCCAAGCAACGAACTCGCAAATAACACAAACTCCTACACGTTTGTACAAGAACCAGCACCACCTTTACATTCCTCTTTCTCTAGACCTTGACGTGTCTGGCAAGACTTGTAATTTCTCGTACAGACTTATTAGCCAAACAATAAACAGACTCACATAGCACTAGCTTGCTTCTTATATACCTGCACTGCTCACCCTTCATGCCACTGGCGGAGTGACGGCGATGTGAGGTAGGGCGGAAAAGAGCTGATCCGCCTCAGAAGATACATTCGTTTCATGGTATTTATGATAGAGCGATCAGAATTCGAACCCAAGCCCTGCTCTTCAGATCTGGATTTAAAAAATGTGTTCTTATTCTTTTGGTTATAATCGTCGCAGAAGATAAACTCAATCTTCATAGACATAAAATAATATTTTATTACTACGTTATTTCTATCGTATTTTGTAAATTATAGATGTTCCTTAAAAAATAAAAAGGCGGACTAGTCGTGTTGTTTGCGCTCTGAACTGTCGTCTGGTAATCTCGAAGTTCCAGGGTTCGAAACCAGCCCGCTGCCATCTCCCTTCTTCCTGCCGGAAGTTTTGGCTGTCTTCAGAATCTGAAAGGAACATCCGAAACATTCAAAATATATTAACAAAAGAAAAGATTCTTTATCTCTGTCAACAATATACTTGCCGAATAGAGCAATGTACATAACACTCAACTTATGCTCCACTTACACTGAAATACTCAGAGTTCTAACCTAAACAATGTCAACAAAGACAATCATCTAAACGAGAATGGCCACCTGTAGTATTGAGCTCGAATCCTGCCCACTTCCATCTTCTGCAGGAGGTCTGGGTAATTTCGTAATGACCTTCATTTCCGAAGGAATATAAACTAATGTTTCCAGTCCTTAAAGGGACTTGGCTCTGTGCAGCCTAGTCATCTATAACATTATCTAGATCAGTGCTGCCAAGTATTTTTGGCTACACATAATTAGCAAGATTACACGGCAGTGGCGTAATATTTAATATAAAAAAAATTATTTCAGGTATTCATTTGAGGGACGCCTCAAGTGGGGTCCCGGAGGGACTTTCGAATTTAAATTTCTGTCCATTCATTTACTATGGAACTGAAACAGAACTCTATGGAACTGGAACAGAACTCTATGGAACTGGAACAGAACTCTATTGAACTGGATAATGAATGGTAAATATATCCAGACTTGAACAAATGTAAAATTTGTTATTTGTAAAGATGTACAGAATTCTTTATACATATTTCTAGCATTTTGTTTTTGGTTTTTATAGAAAAAGGAATTCAGTTGTTTTTTTCAGACGAGGTGTTAAATCATACCATTCTGACTTCTCGCACTTAAACATACTACCATTACCATGAAATCTGCATGCCAGGATGTAACTTGTACACTACCAAACTCACTGCAGGCAGAGTCCTCGTGCTGGGAAGCACGTGAAACTTCCGTTTAACAACATCAGGATTTGGGTCACGAGGTGTATCTAGGTCAGTGGCACACCACTAAAAAAGAAATAAATATGTGTCTCAAGAATAATGTCTTCATCCCATAACACACACACACATACACACACACACACGCACACCTTTGTTACACCTTTTTGACACAGATAAACAGGACAAAACGATTAAATTATGTTATCCCGTATAATTCTATTACCTGGCAAGACACGTCATGACGTTTCGGGAACAGATCTCTAAGCAAAGTATTGACTGCTGCAAGACTGGCCTGTCTCACCAAGGTGTGGAATATTTCACAGCTGTAAAACCGTTAACATATGAACGTCGTTTGTATCAGTTATATGATTTTTTTTCTGAAGGCCGTGGGAGGAAAAGGGGGGGGGGGTAAAAAGCGTCATTGCTCTTTAGCTTTTTCTGCTGACATAAAAGAATTGGAAGTGTTGTGAATACCCAAACCTGGTTATATGCTCAAGTCAAAGTTCGACCATGTCGATTGGAAATATTGCAGTTTAGGTACCGATTGTATTTGAAGTACTTCTGTTTCTATATCTCTGAGCAAGCCTCGTTTTAATGATAAGAAGAAATAAGTGAGCGCGCTTATATCATTAGACAACATTCACATTTAAAGTGCTTTTGGAGCATACTTAGTTTTGTTATCAGTTTTATAAGAACGTCTTCCAATTCTTCTAATTACGCTCAGTGCACTCTGATCTTTGTGATATTACGACTTTGTTCGGTGCAGGTCTATCTTCATGATACTACAGCAATAGCAGTAGCCTGTTTACTGCACTCTGATCTTTGATATATTACGGCTTTGTTCGGTGCAGGTCTATCTTCATGATACTACAACAATAGCAGTAGCCTGTTTAGTGCACTCTGATCTTTGATATATTACGGCTTTGTTCGGTGCAGGTCTATCTTCATGATACTACAACAATAGCAGTAGCCTGTTTAGTGCACTCTGATCTTTGTGATATTACGACTTTGTTCGGTGCAGGTCAATCTTCATGATACTACAGCAATAGCAGTAGCCTGTTTAGTGCACTCTAATCTACATGATACTATACCTGTTCAGAGCACTCCTGTATCTACGGTACTATAGCCATAGCCTATCTAGTTCACTCATGACATCATGACACTAAAGGAGCATCCATTGTTTTTTCGTGACACAAGAAGACGCATAATAAATCTGTGATGCCCACGATGGTGTAATCCCCCCTTCTCCAAACAAACCCTAACATAAAAAATTTGAGAGTCTTCATGTATGCATCCGTAAGTTTACACAAAACAAAGCAACAAACATTCCATTGAATGTATGAGTGCCCTAACACTCAGTTTAGCAACGACGTCTTACAAATTATATTGTAATGACTCAGTGTATTGCACATCTTTTCTAATCTTATAAAAAAAAGACGTTACTTTAAAAAAAAAAGAAGATGATTACTTCTTACTGTGTCTCTGGGGAAATCTAGTCCTACACGTTAGTCAAGGACTTTAACTCTGCCAAGTCATTGGTTTTACTGGCTGATTCAGGCAAAACATTGAATGCTCTACTAGCACTAGGGAAGAAGGAGCATTTGTGCACATTTATCTTAAAGTAATACCCAATTATCTTTCAATGTGTAGTTGCTGTAGTCGTGGTGTGATCATGGTGTAGTCGTGGTCCCGGGCGCAATAAACCCATTGGCGGCCATAATTGCTGGTTGTTGCGTGGTGTAAACCTAAAGGTGGCAAGACAAGTGTAAACAGTTTATTTATACATTAGCAAAATTACATAGCAGTGGCGTAATATTTAAATGTTAAATGTAAACATTTTTATTTTATTTGGGAGCCCTCCTCAAGTGGGACTCTCAAATTTCGCCCCCCCCCCCCAGCTACGCCACTGTAAACATGTTAAATGAGAGCTAATTAGAAATGAAGGACTTTTTGTTCAATTTAGCTAATAGAAGTTTTGCTTTTAATACCTATATGTACAACAGATAGGTTTTACATCGGAGTTTCCATCTCCTAGACAGGCTGCCGACCAAGGCTGTAGAGCACAGTCTGCCCAGAGACCGAATCGCAGTAATAGTTCAGCTTCAATGCCATTATAAAGCCTATTATCGCTGGATCTAGGTTGAGACTCTGAAAAACGTGACGTAGAATGCAAATATGGCAAGAAAATGTCTTTATATTAGTGTATCTGTTGTGCACAGCCGTCTCAGACTTCTGTGCCACTGTGGACAACATTTAGTTTAAAGAGTGGTATTGGCCTGCGCGAGCCAATTATCATTTTAATAGTACTCTCCGCAGGCTGGAGGCAATACAGCATTTTAGATACTAGCCCACAAATAAAGATATTATAGCATTAACCATGATGTTTTATGTTATAATGAGATTGATTGCTGCTCGTCAAACTAGACATCTAATCATCACAATACACTCAACAATAAATTCCCGCGCTTTAGGAAACAAATTACACATTGGACTCTCTCTCAATTCTCTGATTGGTCCACTAATACGTCGCGTGAAGCTCTCGCACGCTCAGTAGTCGCGACGACCCAACGCGAATGCGCGCGTCTTGCCACTCGGATAGTGGTCGCTTCGCTAATGATATGAACGCTATGAATGAAGATAAGAGTTGGATAGACGAACACATAAAATAGAAATAAAAAAAAGAATGCGTTGTAGTTTTGAAATAATCTTTTATTTAGATCTCCCTCAATTCAACCGACTACAAGCCAGATGACAGAAGGAGACAGAAAAAAATAAAATAGGTAGATAAACGATCCTGTCTTTCCACTTAGATGTCAATATAATGCACATGTGGAAGATCACAGAGAGAGAGAGAGGGGTGAGAGGGGGGGGGGTCGAAAACATAATGGTGTGACATCGCCTCGCTTTGAATGACGCGATATGAAGTAACAGGAACAGTTTGTATTCCTTGCGTGAACGTCCCGGACTATTTGAGTGGGGGAAAAGCAGACGACTGAACCAGTTGTAGCCAGGTTTTCGCAGAGAGTAAAGCCAAACTAAGCTTCTTGTTTGGTCTGTTTTTATAACATTTCTGTATTGTGTGCTGGGATATATATGTGATATGTGATAATTTTTCTGACTTCAACCAGAATTCGTTTGAAAAAGGATAATTCAATTATTCATTTCTAATTTTGTTTGTTTCTTTTCCTTGTGTTTCATAGTGAATGGGTAATGAATCCTATATTTTGAATTTTTGGGAACTACAATAGCATTTCATTAGAATCAAGCGGCAAAATACTGTTGTAGTGTAGTGTGGTGTTTTTCCAGTGTAAACGAATAATGTAGCAGAAACATGAGTTGAGATTTAGAATCAGTGTATAGATCTACGAGTACAATAAACTATTGCCTGTTACAATTAGACCTCGATTTCAATATTAAATTACACATATATTTTTTTTTATTCTATGACATTAATTTTAGTGTACGCAGATTAAGTTGGTCATTACTAAATAGTCTTCCTTTTTCAAGCGAAAGAATTACTTGACAAATTTCTACGAGTTATTTAATTCCAAACAATTGAAACGAATTAAAGATGTCTTAGCTGAAAGACTGGTGATGTTTTAAATGGAAAGTGTCTTTCGATTACATTTTGAATTTTGGTGTCGTCTGCTTATTGTAACGTGCTAAACAGCGTACATCTTGTTGTTCAAAAACAGAGCACGTTAGCGTAGGTTAGCACAGGTTAGCGTAGGTTAGCATAAATGGTTAGAATAGGTTTGAAACTCGGGAAATGAGTTACAAAGATGAGAGATAACTGTGTAATCAACATGAACACAAATGTCACATTTCGAATTGAAGCCTTTCTGCCCTATACGTCGAAATAATAATATCTTGAATATTCAAAATCATAATATCATAAGAAGTCGAAATCATAATACCATGAGAAATCAAAATCTAAATATCTTTAGAAGTTGGATTCTAAATACCACGTCGGAAATTATTAAATGTATCTGTTACACGATCACTTAAGGCACGTGCACACACATACATATTACCAACAAGCAGACCCTGAAATGTCATTTTTTTAAAATTAGTTATTCTGATTTTTGTCCTTACTTAGTGCGTCCTGTCTGTGTGCTGTGTAAATACCAGGCGGCCAGCTGAAGACCATGACTGATGTGTTTATTTGGCATTCTTACCAAAACTAGAAATAACTGAAACGAAGTGGAATATTTGATCAAACAATATTCAATGCAGTTGAAATAATTTCTTAGAAAAAAACTATATAATTAGAGATTTACAAATACATATTTTCTTTGCACTTTATAATATAAAAATGTACAGAAATGACAACCCTACAATAAAGACACAAGAAAAGTAAGCTAATATTTGAAATCAACTTCTCCAACAAGTTGATATCATGCAAAGAAAGATGAAACATTAGAAAGAAAATACAAATGAACATCTGAATATAAAACATGTGAACAACGCGCGTTAGATGAACTCATGATTCCATTTGTTAAGTTGTTGGCCTCCTTCAGTCGTAGAACGACTATGGTTCATCTCGAACACTTTTTCGTGTGTCTGTGGAGCCCTACTTTGGAGAGAACTCCCGTCCATAACATTGCATGTTAAGGTGGCTTTCGCTTTGGTGGTAGAGGAGCTGGCCATTTTTCGCATTGTACGTTTTTCTCCCTGAGCTGAAACCCATGTTCTTTCAATGTCCATAGCTTTCTTGGTCACTGTCTCTCTTCATCTGGTGCGGTCTAGAGCTATGTCTTCACTGTCCATAGCTTTCTTGGTCACTGTCTCTCTACATCTGATACGGTCTAGAGCTATGTCTTCCCAATTGTTAGTATTGATGTTCACTGATTTGAGGTCACGTTTTATTACATCTATGAAACGGAGGTGGGGACGACCAGTTTTTCTTGAGCCAGTCGCGAGTTGTCCGTAGAGGATGACTTTCGGGATACGATTGTCCTCCATCCGGCGAACATGTCCAAGCCTGCGCGAGCGCAAGGGCTGTAAAGATGCTGGGAATACCTGTTCGCGCAAGGATCTCAGTATTGCACACTTTCTCTTTCCATGTGATTTTCAAGATAGAATGAGTTTAGTTTTCTCTCTTGCTTTGCGTAGGTAGTCCATGATTCACTGCCATACAGTAGTGTACTCATAAGGCATGCCTTGCAGACTTCCATTTTGGTCACTGTAGTGAGCTTCTGGTTTTCCCAAACTCTTGACCTGAGTCTAGCGAAGGTCGAGGCAGCCTTCCCTATGCGTTTTTTTTATCTCCTCTTCTAGAGACAAGGTCATCTTGAATAGTAGATCCCAGATAGCAGAATTCATTTACGGCATCCAGCTTGTTATGGTCAATGAGGATGGAGGGTGGTGCTGTAGCAGGTGGTCCCATAACATTTGTTTTCTTCGTGCTAATAGTTAAGCCATATTCTTTACAGCCTTAAGAGAAGCTTGGCATTAGTGACTGAAATTCCTCTTGTGAGTGTGCCACTACCGCTGCATTATCTTCTAATAGCATATCTCTTATGAGGGTGGTTCTGATTTTAGTTTTGGCCCTCAGTCTAGCAATATTTAGGAGTTTGCCATCAAATCTGGAATGGAGATAGATGCCTTCGGTGGATTTGTCAAACGCGTTGTGGATTAGCAGTGAAAATAGTATTCCAAAAAGGGTTGGGGCCAGGACACATCCTTGTTTAACTCCGGTGTTTATACTGAAACTTTCAGAGCTGGCACCGTTGAATTGCACTGTACCCATCATATTTTGGTGGAAGGAGACATTTACATTTAGTAGCTTGGGTGGACAACCTATTATCTGTAAAATTTTAATGAGGCCATCTCTGCTTAGATTGAAGGCTTTGTCAGGTCAATGAACGCAATATACAAAGGCATCCTTTGTTCTCTGAACTTTTCCTGAAGTTGGCGGATGGAGCTGCTGCGAGCTGAATATTCTGACTGAGTTCTACCCAGTATTCATTGGCACAGATCCTTGCTGTCCTCTGTACAGTGGCTCTAGCTTCTTTCAGATTTAACAGGTTGCGTTGGGTAGGTTTTGCCTTGTATGTAGCGAGTGCATCTCTCTTTCCTCTGATGACAGGTGCTAAAATAGCTGATTTAGAGTCGAACCAATCATTTCGTTTTGTAATTATTCTTCCAAAAGATGTCAGGGATGTCCGTTTGTTAAATAAACCAAAAAACAAGAGTCGCATTTACACATTTTTTGTTATGGCACTAAACGAATGCATTAAATGAAAGCTCGAGAAGTTTGATCTCACAGACTTGAAACCTTCTTAGAAATATTTGTTTAACCTGAGCCAAAAGTAAAAGAAACACGACATTCTACTGAATCGTATGTCTAGCAAATATTGTATCTCCACTTTGATTCTAGTAGGGCTTGTCATTTCTTAGTCGTGAACATTGGGAAGGAAAATATAACCAACAAATCTGAATATAATAAATCTGAACATTACAAATCTGAGCATAACAAACCTGAACATAAAAATCTGAACAAAACAAATCTGAATATGACAAATTTGAACATAACAAATCCCATATTAAACTAAAAAAATTCGACAAATACATTAGACCCTGTTTTTTGACCCTATACTGGCCCTTTTTTTTTCTGTAATACTACTAATAATAATCTTTATTATTCGTGGACCTATATCTGAACCGCTATCTGATCCTATATTAGACTATATTATATTAGATCCTGATACGGTCCATAAATTACTATCAATATTTTGCGCTATATTATACTATACCATATAACCTATATTACAATGTATTGGATCTTACACTGGAATATTTTCTTATAAATTGTAATAATTTTTCAACCATTTTTTTTTTACAAAGCTTATATCAATTCACTCTGTCTATCTGTCTGGTAAAAAAATGTGTACATGTTATTTCCCAACACCCTTTCTCGGATCAAATTGAAAATGTGCACAGTTATTCATTGGCGTAGACCTGTGTTTCCAATACGTACTCCTTAAC
Organism: Biomphalaria glabrata; assembly: GCF_947242115.1. Classification (NCBI taxonomy): domain Eukaryota; kingdom Metazoa; phylum Mollusca; class Gastropoda; family Planorbidae; genus Biomphalaria; species Biomphalaria glabrata. Next base: position 26,654,472 of record NC_074722.1, read on the forward strand.
GGAACACTTCGCACATTCTAAGTATTCAGCAGAACACTATGCTTATTCTTTTTACATAGATTTATTCACGCGGTGCCCTATTAGTTAATTATTGCATTAGCTCGCGGAACACCGATTCAGGCCTCGCGGAACACCGATTCAGGCCTCGCGGAACACCGATTCAGGCCTCGCGGAACACCGATTCAGGCCTCGCGGAACACCGATTCAGGCCTCGCGGAACACCGATTCAGGCCTCGCGGAACACCGATTCAGGCCTCGCGGAACACAGACTGGGAAACATTGGCGCAGACAATTCATTAATCAATAAAAAAAATGTAACCTATAATTCAATTAATTACTTGTAATTAATTATTTTGTTTGATGCCAACAAGGGAAATTCATCCTTCAGTATCCACAGATATCATTAAATAGGTAGGGTTTTGTCCCCTTACATAATTGTACTTGTTGTTTCTCCCACGCCAATTTTCAGATGAAGTTGAAAATGTAAACACTTATTTATTGTATCTAACAAAGCTTGACTCAATTTAAAAACTAACCATTTAATCAATTAATCATTGGTAATTAATATTTTATATCGAATAAGAAAAATAACTTCTACATTAAAGAGAAATATAGTTGTAAGTGCGGAGTTCTTCCCCTTTAATAAGCTGTATTTTTATTTAGAGGATTTTAAACAAATATTTTGCTTGTTTATATCGTTTCATGTTTTCAACCATGAGTTTAAATTTGTTTCTAGAAAGAACTAGAATATGATTCAATTTAATTTGATTTCAAACATATTCTTATCACAAACGTTCAGGCGTGGTGGATGGGTGGTTAAGCGCTTGGCTCCCAAACTGCGGGTCCTGGGTTCGAATCTCGGTGAACCATTGGGATTTTAAATGGCGCCTCTGACTCCTCCCCGACAGTGATTGGGCAAAAGTAAAGGCGGTTGTTCGTTGTGCTGGTCACATGACACCTTCGTTGACCGTGAGCCACTGAAACAGATGACCTGTACATCATCCGCCCTATAGATCACAAGGTCTGAAAATGGGAACTTTTAAAATTTACTTTTAGATAGACATTTGTTTGCAGTATTTTAAAGTGATAGTTAAATGAGGACTTTCAATGCAATATGTCCATGTTACTTCTGACACACTAATCCAACGTTTTAAGATTTTTTACTCTCAATATCTTATAAATAATCAGAAATATTTTAATCTCTTTATATAAAATTTTAAATCTGCGCATTTCTTGATTATAATCTTTCCATAGTGTATATTTACCTGGCCGTGTGGTATGCGCTCTGGACTGTCGTCTCGATGACTCAAGGTTCGAACCTTGCCTGTCGTCATCCAACGTCGTCCTACGAGATGTTTTTGGGCTTGGATGTGACGTAATCGGAAATGTCAAACATAACAATTATTACATTAAAAAAATGTAAGAATTCTGAAAAAAACAACAACTATTTTTAGTCTTGGTTGCCACAGTAAAGTAATTATCACAAGATGAAATATCAAATAATATCCACAAGTTCTTAATAATATCGTCTCTAATATGTCTGAACTAGATTTAAAAGTACTAAACAATTAGAAAGATATCACAGACAGCCAAATGGACTGACACAAGATACAAACACTGTAGGCTGAGTCACAGGCTAAGGCTATATCGAACAATTCACTCACTGCGACAGAGTGTTCCTTGTAACAGATAGTCTTGAAGTGTACTACTCCCAGAGTAAGCCGACACCGTCTTCAAGATAGAGCGTATCCCATCTGATAGACCGGGAAATGTTAGGGGCTCGAACTCAACGACCTTCTCTTCGGAGATCTAGTGTTATCGTGTTGTTGTTTTTATAATGTAGATACACTGTTAAATGACCATTAATTGATCAATATAGTTTTTTGAAATCTGGTCAATAGATACAGTAATATTTAAATAATAATATAACATTAATAATTGCAGGACATTAATGAAAACAATTGCATAGAACGCGTAAATGTGTCTTTTCAAATGGAAAACAAGCGAAAAACTTAAAAAAAAAAATTTTCAAAAACTTTATCAAAGGAAAAAAGATCCATACTTACGGCTATATCTCTAAATAATGTAGAAACTATCTCCCTCATTCAACACCAACTAATACTTTTAAAAATTGAGTCATGATTTGTTTAGGTGCAATAAATAATTGTTCCTAGAATGGGTGCGGGATAGATAAGGTGTTTAATCATCTAAGGTGACGAAGCCCTACATATTTAGCCATATGAATACTGAAGGAATAACTTCCCTTGATGGTATCAAACAAAATAATTAATTGCCAATGATTAATTGACTAATTTGTTAATTTTTTATTGATTCATGTTCTGTCTATGCCAATGATTAATTGTGAAAAGATTCAACTTAATCCGAGAATGGTTGTGGGAAAAATAACGTGTAAAAGATGTTGACCAGACAGACAGACGGACAGATTGAGTTGATGTAGTAAGCTTTGTAAAGGAAGGATGTGTGTGCGGGTTGAACACATTTTTTGTTTGGAACGAGACACGAGTGGAGTGAAATACAGGAAGTAAAGTTTAGCTTTTAAAAACATCTTTATGACATAGGGATATTTTGATGTATTGATGTCATCTTGATGATTTGAAGACATCTTTAGCACATTCTGGTGATCTGAAAACATCTTCATGACATGACATCTTGATGATTATAAGACACCTCTAGCACATTCTGGTGACCTGAAAAAAAAATTAATGACATGACATCTTGATAATTTCAAGATATCTTGAGCACATACTGGTGATCTGAAAACATCCAGATTGCATGACATTTGATAAATCGAAGACATCTTTAGCACATTCTGGTGACCTGAAAACATCGTGATGCCTTAGGGACATCATTATTACTTGAGGAGATCGCCATGACTTGATGAGACTTGAAGACATTCTAAAGACTTATTGTAACAACTGTTAAGATTTCTGTTAAGATTTCTTTTACCGCGACAACCTTATCAGTGTCTGTGATATGTCACATGTCTTGACATTAATGCACTTTGACAACGACACCACGAAAAAGCTCCATGCACAGCTCATTAATTGAGCACTTTTAACAGAGTCTCGTCTCTTCTCGGGTCAAAAGGAGATTAATTTTTATTTTTCTAAGCAAAAGGGGTGTGTAAAGTGCTTATGAAGATATGTGGGTGTGTGTTAGGGTGGGGGATGGTGCTGAAGGGTGGAGCAGACGTTGCAGTCATTGGCAATAACAAGACAGTCCAGACACATCATCTCCACCCCCCTCCCCCTCCCTGTCTTTCTCTGACACGCAATCCGATGTTCACTATTTGTTTTGTCGCGTGTCATCCAATGACGTCACGTTAGCCCGCTAGTGTCATCCATTCTCTGGCCTCCCCTTCCCACCTACCCCTATTAACTGGCGGAAATCAGACAGACAGAGGGGAAAAAAACAACTTAAGAATGTTAAATCGCTTCTTGTGTTTTTGTATAAATAGATCTTAATAATTGTCTCTGTGAGATTTTCCGTGCCGGATTTACGAATGTGCAGAGCCTCGCCCTCAAAATGTGGCCTCAACAAAGTAAAGTGAAGTTCCCCTCTCAGACCTTGCGACATTAAGGCCATCTGTTTCTTTGGCCAACGGTTAACGAGCAGGGTGTCATGTTACCAGCACAAAGACCAACCGCCTTTACTTTTCCCCAACTAATGTCAGGTACCCATCAGAGTTGGGTGAGCTCAGTAGCGCCCTAAAAATCCCGAAATTCAAAATCCCAGTTTTTACCGAGATTCGAACACAAGACTTCAGGTTCAGAAGCCAAGTGCTTAACCACTCAGCCACTTGACCTCAACAAATAAAACAAAACAAAAAATTCAATTAATACAAATAATATGTAAACTTAATATATGAAACAAGCTAAAGTATAAGTGCATTTACTCGTATTTGTAATGAACCTTACATATGATCAATTTCATTTTCATGTCAAGTCTTCATAACAAGGTGGGGGGGGGGGGCACCACAAATAGAGATGCTCATCAATGGCGGAAACAAAAAAAACACAACACTATAAATAGCTAGCTTTATGGTGTATCCGGTGTACGGAAGAAAGAAAGTGTCGATCAACTCTAGAGTTGTTTGTTTCAGTGTGTAGCTAAAAGTACGGTTATACTGCAGATGACTATTTTTTAAGTTCTTCCATTTAAACAATTTTTTTTTAGCTTTCTTCATTATTATTATTTAGTTGGCAGTATTCAAGTTTTATTTAGCGTCTTTGACATTCTCGAGTTTATCATGAACATGTGCGATACGTCTAGCTGCCTGATAGGGGGTAAGTCTAGCTGCCTGATAGGGGGTAAGTCTAGCTGCGTGATAGGGGGTAAGTCTAGCTGCGTGATAGGGGGTAAGTCTAGCTGCCTGATAGGGGGTAAGTCTAGCTGCGTGATAGGGGGTAAGTCTAGCTGCGTGATAGGGGGTAAGTCTAGCTGCCTGATAGGGGGTAAGTCTAGCTGCCTGATAGGGGGTAAGTCTAGCTGCGTGATAGGGGGTAAGTCTAGCTGCGTGATAGGGGGTAAGTCTAGCTGCCTGATAGGGGGTAAGTCTAGCTGCCTGATAGGGGGTAAGTCTAGCTGCGTGATAGGGGGTAAGTCTAGCTGCGTGATAGGGGGTAAGTCTAGCTGCGTGATAGGGGGTAAGTCTAGCTGCGTGATAGGGGGTAAGTCTAGCTGCGTGATAAGGGCAAAGTCTAGCTGCTTATGTTAACGTGACGAGGGTAGGTCTACCATGCTATGTTAATGTGGCGGGTTGGAGGGGGGGGGTAAGTCTATTGCATATGCTAATGAGGCGGGTCTTAATGCGGCGGGGTAGGTGTAGCTGCGTATGTTAATGGGGGAGGGGGTAAATCTAGCTGTGTTAATGAGGCAGAGGTAAGATAGGGCATGCATAGTTCAATGTGGGATTGTTTTCAATATTTGTTTTTACTAATAGTTCAAATTTATTACTTTCAAAATCAAACAGCTACTAATTAACTAGTGTCAAAGTTATTAACTGTGAAGCCTGAGTTATTCACCCTATTTCTTGGAGTATAAACATCTAGACTAAAGGAACAGAGGAATATTAAAGCCTAGAAAAAAGGTTTAACTCTCCGAGTCTCTTTCGTTGAAAGAGACGAGTGCTTCTAGGCGAACAACATTATTTGTTTCGTATTGTTCCCGTCGACAGCCATGTCTTTCCTGATCCCATTTTTGCTTGTATTTGGATTTCTTTGCCAGGTAAGTTTTGTCATGTGTGTGTGTTAGATCTACGTTTAAATTGAAATACATTTATGGTGCAGACACAAGTCTCAAGGTTAGCGGGGGAATATTTTTTGACAGTATTTGTTTACTGTGCATTAAGATAGATTTGAAAACCTTACTCGCTCCCTCTCTCTGCTTTTAGCTCTTTAACGTTGCATCTCCGCTCCGCTCTCTCTCCTCTGTCCTGTCGCCGGCTCTCCCTCTCTCTCTCTCCACCTCTCTCTGTGCACCCTCTTGTCCTCTCTCTCCGCCAACGTCTCTGTCTCTCACTCTCTCTGTATTTGATCCTCTCGGTTTCCGTTTCTCTGCCACTCTCTCTTTCTCTCTCTCTCTCTTACTATCTGACCTCCTCTATTTGCCTCTCTCTCTATCTCCCTTCCTCTCTACAACATTTAGTGTGCCACTCTCTCTCTCAATTTATTTCTCCCTCTCTATCTTGTTCTCTCAAAAAAAAAACTAATTTTTTTAAAAAGAGTTTTTATTCAGCACTAGGATGCAAGAAGAGACCAATATCATAAGGACAGTGATTCCCGTCTCTCTTGACTGATTCCCCCCCCCCCCCCACACACACACCTGTCAGTAGACATGTACTAGACCTCGGAACGTAATACCTGTCTTCGAATCTGGATGGTCCTGTTCTGTCATACTTACATATGCAGTGTGTACGTGTTCAAATGTGTTTGTGTGTGTGTGTTCACGTGTTAAGTAAACGAACATTGTGTTAGCAGTGTTGACATTCTAATGAGGTATCTGATATGCACTCCAGACATTTGGCTGAAATGATAGCACAGCGCTTGGAACGTAAATATAGTTGAAGCCTACGTCGGTGTATCACAGGCATATAGTAAAACATACATTCTGACAGAGAGAGAATTCTAAATACTTATCAACCTGTCTCTTTTAGCGGGTGTCTTGGATTGTCTTGTTGATCAAAGTGTCATCTGTAAGCCTATTGCATTTACAAATACGCCGAATATATATATATATATATATATATATCCGGCTAGTCGATATACATATGCATTATATATATTTACATATTTACTATTCTGCGTAGAAACTGGAAGCTACGAGAAGTCAATGTATAAATAAACTTCCTGTTTACACTTCTCTTACGACCAGTAAGCCTGTGAGCATAACTATATTAAATGAAAACATACTTTAGAAAAAAAAAATTACCTAAGCAGAATAGCTCCACATTTACAGTCATCTCTCAATAATGTAAGACTTATTTTCTCCATTTCGGTATCAAACAAAAGTAATAACTTGATTACCACTCATCAAATAACTATTTGGTCAATTTTCTTATTTGATTCATGTGCTATCTTCGATAATAAATAATTGTGCAAAGTTTCAACTAAATCCGAGAATGGCAATTAAGAGAAATAGCGTGTTCAAAATTTGTTTAAGACAGACATACAGACAGACATACAGACAGACATACAGAGTGAGTTAATATAAGCTTTTTTCTTTAAAAAAAAATCATTGTCACAGGATACTATTAGTCAATCTGTGACACAACTAGTTTAGTATTCAAATATGTTACTGAAAAAAAAAGATCATTGTAGTCTCCTTCTTAACGTGTACACAGCGAGTTTTCCATTTCATCAGATTAAGCGTAAAGGTCATATGCTGATGAGTTAGTTAATTGATAATATGATTATTGTAATTACGATGTCGAGATAATTCTCTAATGTCTCACTACTTTATTAATTTTACTGTGCGTAAATGTAAGTGGTAGTTTTCCCTTTTTTTGTATTCTTACGTTTATGTTTTAGTATTGGTCAGCAAAATTTAAATTTTTTAAATTTTCCTTCTCAAACGTACTCCCTCTTAGAAATATGGTATCAACTCACTCTGACTGTCTGGCCAAAAGTTTGTACACGTTATTTCTCCCACACCCAATCTCGGGTCAAGCTAAACTTTTGCACAATTATTTATTTTATTAACTATTGTTAATTAATTATTTTGTTTGGTATCTCGAACAAGGAAAAGAAATATTACTTGACTGAAGTGGTGTTATAAGCTGAATTAGTCCCCTTTATAGGTCGTCGTCTGAGGCTTAGTGAACACAAACATGAAATAGAAACAAGAGATAACTTCGCTAGCAGAGTGGTTACCACGTTGATTTCAGAAGCTCGAGAAGGCTTTAACCCACTAGTTCGAATTCAGGTTGTTCCCCCTTTTAAAAAAAAAAATACATTTAAAAAGCGATCCCCCCTATACCACTTCTTTCATGAAATTGCGCTAAACAAAAACAATGGGGAAAAATATTTGTATCGCATAAATATTCTATTGTTAGTGTAGATTTATTACAAATTTAACAACACGACTGATCTAAACTAATTGATTCACTGAATCTTAGTTTTGCTTTGTTTTTAATATTTTTTTTTATTTTGCTTGTTTTTGTGTTTAAATACGGTTTGCTTGTTATTGAGTTTAAATACGGTTTGCTTGTTATTGAGTTGAAATACGGTTTGCTTGTTATTGAGTTGAAATACGGTTTGCTTGATTGAAACTCGTCCAGATACTTTTGTACATAGAAAGTGAAAATCCAAAGTTTACTTCTCAGATATTCTGGTTCATGGATGAGAATGTGAAGCTCGCCTGTTTCTAGGGTCAACGAGGATGTCTTTGGAACAGCACAACGACCAACTACCTTTGTTCGAATCCAGGTCAATATTGGATTTTTTTAATTTTGGGATCTTTAGGGCACCTCTAATGGGTACCTGACATTGGTTGGGGAAAAGTAAATGCGTTAGGTCGTTGTACTGGCCACATGACACCCTCGTTAACCTTGGGAAACAGAAATAGATGACCTTTACATCATCCGCCCCATGGATCGTAAGGTCTGAAAAGGGAACAATAATAATATACATAGTCTTTCGAAATGATTCGATCTCTTGAACCTCAGTTCGGAATCAAAGCTCTGTGCCGCTCGGCCACTCCACTCCGCACATAATAAAGAGGTGGACCTTAATTTCTCAGCTTTACACTCAAAATAGTCTTTCAACATTGGGTTTTAACCGGGCCGGCCTTACTAATTGCGGGGCCCGATTTAATGGATGCTTGCGAGACCCATCTTCTAATTTGTTTTTCAATAACAACGGTTTCTTTTAATTACATTATTATATAAATTATTCTACAACATGCATACGAAATAACTCGAAATCGTACGATACACTAAATACGTTAACCCTTAAAGTCCTACATCTTTAAAAGCCTGTGACAAGAGCCATGATTAATAGTCATATGCTAAATTTGCGTGGCCCTTTTTCATGCCCGGGGCCCGATTTAAGCAATTGGTCAAATCGGCCTAAGACCGGCCCTGTTCACTATGGAAGAAGGAGCACGAATTTGTTCTAGCATATGGAGTGTGTAGGATGTTCTCATCTTTGTATCTTTCTGATTTCATTAAGTTTTGTTTTTCTATTTCTAAATTATGGTTCAGTGTTTTATGAATTAAATCGACTTTACATTTTATTCTTCTGTCCTGAAGTGTCTCTGAATAATCCACTGATAACAAATACAATAAAACCTGTCTGCAACATTTACGTCTGTCTGGGGTGACGTTATGAAACAAGGTTGTGTCTGGAAGTGGGGACTAGTCCGAATAAAAATAAAAGTCACACAAAATCTAGGCCATGCTTGTATGTGTTTTGTATTAAGTGTGGGTGTTAGTCTCACATCTGGAAATGAGAAGTGGGGGGCGTATGAAAGAGTGGGCGCCTCTTGGAATGTGAATGTCTCTACAAACTCACTCCATCTACAACTGCCTTGCTTTAAAAAAAAAAAGAAAATCTTCACATGTTCACGTTTCACGCTCGGGCTCGTGCAGTCTCACCTGGTGGAGGTGTGAACACAGGTGTTGTTGTGTGCATGTGTTTTCACGTGATACATTTCTTACCGTACACACGTCTGAGTACAGGGGCACGTGGTGTTGAGGGAGGAACGACCGGGGGAGAGGGGGGGGGTCAAAGTGTTGTCAATATTGCGTTTTCTGTTGTTATGAAATGTGTGGCTGAGTGGCTAAACACGTTTGTGTGGGGGATCGAGTTCGAATCCTGACGCGAGCTGAGTTTTATTTTGCTGAGTGATTACAGGCAGCACGGAAACCTTCTCCCAGATACCTCCCCCTCTCCCCCACATGTCTACGACAGAGAATGGATCCATAGAGCACTGAACAAGCCATAATCATCTGAGTCTCGTTAAACAAAAGCTATTCAATAAATATATATAAATGACTAATATGTTAAAAAATAATAATAATACCAAATTAAAATTAAAACCCACAGTTTTCATCTTTAAAGTGCGACTTTTGCTTTCTTTAATTTTAAGTCTTTCATGGTCAACATCGAATCTTAGTTGCACCCTTCGATTGTTTTTTATTTATTTCTGATAGTTTGGGAGTTATAGCTCTAATGGTTAGCAGACGTCTCGAGGGGTAGGATGTGGCCCGCTGGTCTTAGTTTGAGCATCACTGTATCAGGTAATGATATAACTTGAAGTGACCTTGAGTGAGACCAGTGTTGTGTTCCGTCATCGACACTGCTACATTCAATTAGTTGAGTGGCCTTATTATCAACGGCGAGAGTAAGTGTCCGAAGCACTAATGCCTGATGTGTATGTTTTCAGCTTGCCTAGGTAAAGAGATGTATGTCATAATAATTTTATTCAAGAATGTATATATAGTAATACATAGTACTCGGAATTTTTAGGCATGTCTTTGTGGCTCCCAACCAGCCTTTCCGCAATAAAAGTATTCAAAGGCTATAGTCCTATTGAACTAAATTACTAATATCTTCTTGACATACTAAGACTCTAATTATTTTACATTGCAACACTGACCTGACACTGACAAGGCAGGCTATTGGCTAATTGGTTTAACTGACATCTTACTAACATCAACGATACATTTTTGGTCGAGAAGCTGATTGGTTAGTCAAGGATCGTAGGTTCAAATCCTTTTAAAGGATTTGTGAATCCCTCTCCCCAAAAAGAGGGAAGATACTATATATACTAAAGCAAAGAGAAAAATAAAATGTATATAACAAGTTTTTTTTTTTTAATTATTGTTAGAGCTTCTCATGTCAAAACGTCAAGCACCAAAAAAAAAATAAAAAATGTTCGCGCCAAAATTGCTGCCTAGCAGAACCATGATGCCTCACACATTCAAGATTGGCTAACACAACTGTGAAACAGACCATAATCTTCTGTTTACAGAAAACATGAGAAAATTATTCAAAGAATCCTATTGCTAGCCTTCGGATAACCTTGTATGATATAACGAGATAACACAAGATGTTAGGAAGACATACAGGAAGTTTTTAGTTTTATGCACACTAGCTTTCACCACTTTTTGAAATACACAGACCCTTGAGACACTTATCCCCCCTTTTCTATGACATTTTTCCATCCTCCACGTTAACATATTAACGAATGCAAACATCGCTGACAAGACAAGTTTTACTACTTTAGAAGCGCGATATTTACTCTCTTATTCAATGGACTCTAAACTTGCAAGTTCAAACAACGGAGTTAATAGAGTGTAGTCTGAGATAGGTGCAAGAGTACAATGCGACACATGCTATGGGTATCAAACATTGGGATAAAAGAGCTGTCATCGACCCGAATTGTCATCGGGCAGCAAAGGTGTGCTAGTTCTTTACACACACACACATCACACACACAACACACACCTAACTACATAGGTCTTCTCTCTCCTCTCTTTGAGGATCAGACAAGTTATACTTACCTCCCTCTAGTTCTGGTTAACTTAGCAAAGTCTTCAACGTTTAGATATATCATCAAGGTCTAGTTATATGTTTAAGGCTTAGTTATATCTTCCGGGTCTAGTGATATCTTGAAGATCTAGCATTTTTTTTCGTGGTTTAGTTATATCTTCAAGGTCTAATTAAATCTATAATGTCTTCAAAGTCTAGATATATCACCAAGGTTTAGTCATATTCATAATGTCTTCGTCTAGGTATATCCATAATGTATTTAAGGTCTTTTTAAATCCATAATGTCTTCAAGGTCTAGTTATATCCATAATGTCTTCAAGGTCTAGTTATATCCATAATGTCTTCAAGGTCTAGTTATATCCATAATGTCTTCAAGGTCTAGTTATATCCATAATGTCTTCAAGGTCTAGTTATATCCATAATGTCTTCAAGGTCTAGTTATATCCATAATGTCTTCAAGGTCTAATTATATCCATAATGTCTTCAAGGTCTAGTTATATCCATAATGTCTTCAATGTCTAGTTATATCCATAATGTCTTCAAGATCTAGTTATATCCATAATGTCTTCAAGATCTAGTTATATCCATAATGTCTTCAAGGTCTAGTTATATCCATAATGCCTTCAAGGTCTAGTTATATCCATAATGTCTTCAAGGTCTAGTTATATCTCCATGCGAAGTGTAGGTACAGGGAATCTCCATTAAATGGGGCTCAACATTCAAAAATATAAACTATTAGCAAATTATGCATATGAAATATGAGTCAATAAAGGAAATATGATAACATTTCCACAAGAAGCTATTTTTTTACTTCACAAATAGACTATGACAAACTTTTATATTTATTTTATTAAGGGCATTTACATCTAAGCTTGAAGTGGGTAAGGGCCTCCACTTACTAAAATCCGGCACTAGTTTGAGTTGAGCATTTGTGTGCATTAATGTTACTTGACTTTTAAATTGACCGTTTCTTCTTCTATTTAGTGATTATTACAAAGCTTATATTAATTCCTTCCGTTTGTCTGTCTGTCAGGATTCTTTTACAGGCTATTTCTCCCACTTTGCATTCTCGGATGAAGTTGAAACTTTACATAATTATTCAATGACGATGAAAACACATATATAAAAAAAATAATTAACCAATTAGTAGATTAATTAGTTCATTAATTAGTTTATTAATTATTTGGTAATTAGTTAATTTTGTTGTGTATAGAAAAATTTGAGGATACATTTTGTAATCTTGAGAAAAATAACAGTAACGAAGAGTTATGTTCCCTTGTTAAAGCTTTATTTTTGTTTGTTTGTTTGTTTTTTAAATCGTTTTTAATATTTTATTCGTTTTTACTGATGGAATGACTCTTAGTAATTTTATGCACATATACAGCTTGAACACTTGACTAGAGGATTGAGTTCAAATCATGATGTCCAATGTAAAATCTGTGCTCGAGATTTCTTTGAAGCTGAGTTGTGTTTGATCCAAGCTGTGTTTGAACCAAGTTGTGTTTGAACCAAGTTGTGTTTGAACCAAGCTGTGTTTGAACCAAGTTGTGTTTGAACCAAGTTATGTTTGAAATACGTTGTGTTTGAACCAAGTTGTGTTTAAACCAAGTTGTGTTTGAACCAAGTTGTGCTTGAGTTTTGCTTGCTGAGCAACTAAAAGATGTCTGGAAACCTTCTCCTACATACGAGTAGGGCAACCGCCCCAGGCCTAAGGGGGAAACAAAGAGCCCAATGATAATGACACTCGCCCAGGCTGTCTCTGGTCCCCTTACACAGACATTGCCAGAAAAGAGATTGAAGAATTGAAGGCGCGATGTACAAAGGTAATCCTAACTGTAAATACTCACCTGTGATAAACTAAAGTTTGGCAAGAGAGGGAAGTTTTGTTTCGTTTGGTTTTATTTCCACATCTTTATTTTATATCAACAAAATGTTTGGCGAAAACATCAAGTTCAGATGCTTATGTCACACGATACATCCAGGGTATAGAAAGTCATAATATTTTCTTAGTGATTGTTGTATTTATGTTGTTTTTAATCCGCGTTCTGTTCCAGACAGAAGCTATCTTTATTTTCTTTATACATAAAGCGAATCATCGAAACCTCGGTAGGAAAATACATGGCAGTCTAAAGACATAACAGCAGAAACACTGAGCTTTAGGAATGTGACTTATAAACGTTTAAGAAACCTCTTTGAAGATTTCCCCAGGATACAATTGAAAGATTTGTCCAGAACTAAGTTTAAAAAAAAAAAGTGAACTGCATAAAGTGCATCTTTCAGACCTTGCCATCATTAGGGCTTATGATGTAAAGGTCTTCGGTTTCTGTGGACGAGGCTTCATGTGGCTGGCATGTGGCCTGCACAACGACCTACCGACAATTCTTTCCCCAGCTAATATCAGTTGGGGTGGACTCAGGAGCATCCCAAAAATCTAGAAATTCATAATCACCGTGACTTCAAGATTCATCTATTCGAAAGCCAATCGCTTTACCACTTAGCCACCACGTCCCTAGCCCCCCCCCCCTCCCCCAACAAAAAAAGCCTCTGATACAGTTTATGACACTAAGACACAACGTGTTAGATCTCTTACCCAAAACCGTCACTTGTAGGTGTCCGAGACACTTTCGCGTTTAATTCGTGTCTGATGAGGCTAGTTACTGCCCTTAATAACGTAAGCAGAACATTTTCATGGTGTTGGCTTTACAACATAACAGTGGAGACAAGACTGGATCAAATAGTTTCTTCACTTCTGATACGCTGTTGTTGAAAGACCAAAAGATAAGATTGTCAGTCACTGGTTTCCTGTTGTTAATATGTGACTCCTCTGACGACCATTTAAAAAAAACAACTTCCGTATTACTATCAGTAAATGGACTGTAGGAAGGACCAAACAGGAATAGATACATTTGATACATACAAAACTTGATTCTTTAATTAGAGATTAAAATAAATTAACAATCAATTTTAAGGCCAAATAACCATACCTCAATAGTTGACACAATTATTCGCTGTAGTCTAGAAGTAATAGAAGTATTTGCTGTAGTCTAAAAGTAATAGTAGTATTCGCTGTAGTCTAGAAGTAATAGAAGTATTCGCTGTAGTCTAAAAGTAATAGAATTATTTGGTGTAGTCTAGAAGTAATAGAAATATTTGCTGTAGTCTAGAAGTAATAGAAGTATTTGCTGTAGTCTAAAAGTAATAGTAGTATTCGCTGTAGTCTAGAAGTAATAGAAGTATTCGCTGTAGTCTAAAAGTAATAGAATTATTTGGTGTAGTCTAGAAGTAATAGAAGTATTTGCTGTAGTCTAGAAGTAATAGAAGTATTTGCTGTAGTCTAAAAGTAATAGAAGTATTCGCTGTAGTCTAGAAGTAATAGAATTATTCGGTGTAGTCTAAAAGTAATAGAATTATTTGGTGTAGTCTAGAAGTAATAGAAGTATTTGCTGTAGTCTAAAAGTAGTAGAAGTATTTGCTGTAGTCTAAAAGTAATAGAAGTATTTGCTGTAGTCTAAAAGTAATAGAAGTATTTGTTGTAGTCTAAAAGTAATAGAAGTATTTGCTGTAGTCTAAAAGTAATAGAAGTATTTGCTGTAGTCTAAAAGTAATAGAAGTATTTGGTGTAGTCTAAAAGTAACAGAAGTATTTGCTGTAGTCTAAAAGTAATAGAAGTATTTGCTGTAGTCTAAAAGTAATAGAAGTATTTGCTGTAGTCTAAAAGTAATAGAAGTATTTGCTGTAGTCTAAAAGTAATAGAAGTATTTGCTGTAGTCTAAAAGTAATAGAAGTATTTGCTGTAGTCTAAATGTAGTAGAAGTATTTGCTGTAGTCTAAAAGTAATAGAAGTGTTTACTGTAGTCTAGAAGTAATAGAAGTATTTGCTGTAGTCTAGAAGTAATAGAAGTATTTGCTGTAGTCTAAAAGTAATAGAAGTATTCGCTGTAGTCTAGAAGTAATAGAATTATTCGCTGTAGTCTAAAAGTAATAGAATTATTTGGTGTAGTCTAGAAGTAATAGAAGTATTTGCTGTAGTCTAAAAGTAGTAGAAGTATTTGCTGTAGTCTAAAAGTAATAGAAGTATTTGCTGTAGTCTAAAAGTAATAGAAGTATTTGTTGTAGTCTAAAAGTAATAGAAGTATTTGCTGTAGTCTAAAAGTAATAGAAGTATTTGCTGTAGTCTAAAAGTAATAGAAGTATTTGGTGTAGTCTAAAAGTAACAGAAGTATTTGCTGTAGTCTAAAAGTAATAGAAGTATTTGCTGTAGTCTAAAAGTAATAGAAGTATTTGCTGTAGTCTAAAAGTAATAGAAGTATTTGCTGTAGTCTAAAAGTAATAGAAGTATTTGCTGTAGTCTAAAAGTAGTAGAAGTATTTGCTGTAGTCTAAAAGTAGTAGAAGTATTTGCTGTAGTCTAAAAGTAATAGAAGTATTTGCTGTAGTCTAAAAGTAATAGAAGTATTTGTTGTAGTCTAAAAGTAATAGAAGTATTTGCTGTAGTCTAAAAGTAATAGAAGTATTTGCTGTAGTCTAAAAGTAATAGAAGTATTTGCTGTAGTCTAAAAGTAATAGAAGTATTTGCTGTAGTCTAAAATTAACAGAAGTATTTGCTGTAGTCTAAAAGTAATAGAAGTATTTGCTGTAGTCTAAAAGTAATAGAAGTATTTGCTGTAGTCTAAAAGTAGTACAAGCCTGACAGTCTAGGAAAGCCTTGTTTGGGTTATAGACTAGAACTGTCATAACAAGTCCGTAACTCTGACCTACTTAAGACATCTTCGTCAACATTCAATATTTCTGTCCCGAGGAAGTATTTTGCATGAACATAATCTGATCTAATAAAAGAAAGCATAGATGAAATAAAATGATAAATGATTAAATTAAAGAATATAACGCTATATATTTCAGTCATAGTTATTCGAGACTCTTCGTTCCCCAATAAAGAGACCCAGATTTCCTGAAGCCCAGTGTTTCTCAACATATGTGACACAACTTGGTGCGGGAAGACTCGTTTTGTTGTTGTTTTTTTGTTCAAGGGACGAACAAAAATCTGTTGCTTTTTTTGGAGTGTAGTTATGAATCCATATTTTAACAAAGTTTCAAGTTAAATGAACATTATTATCAACAAGATCTGCTATGTTTGAAATCGTGAATAGGTTAATATAAAAAAAATGGTAGTTGGAAGGTGAAACAATTCTCTAGGATCTGTGGATTTCAAAATGTTTAGAGATTTTCCAGTTCTCTCTCATACTCTCTAGCTTTCTATTGATTGAGATGCGCGGAAGAAATTTTTCGGGGTCTGTTATATGCAAAAGGTTGAGAACCACTGATTTAGTCCTTGGTGTTTCTCTGTTACATTCTAGCGTATAGCTTTATACCTTCACCTCCCCCTTTTATTATAACAGGGTTGCCTTTAATCCCTCGGTCTTAGTGCCGCTGACTTCCATTCTGTTTATTGTCCAACACTCCCACACACAGACTACCAATATGGGAAAGAAACTTCTGGTTGGGGAGGGGGGGGAAGAGGACACTAGATTTAGTCCAATGTAGACAAATGATATGGTACTGCACACTGCAATCTTTCAGCTTCGGTTGAGCGTGACGGAGTGGAAACAGGTAGAGGGATGATTTGTTTCTTTCGTTGTTAATGGTGTTCAAAGGTTATTGTATACATCATTATTAACAATTAGGTTTGGGACGGATATAATAATTAAATAGCACTTTGATTTAGTGTAAAAAATAAAAGATTTTGCATTATTGTCTTCACTCTTCCTCCATCACTTCTCTGTCAATCTTTCTGCGCTCTCACTCTCTTTCTCCCTCCCTAACTTGTTCTCTCGATCTCTCTCCCCCAGTCTCGTCTTTTCCATACTCTCTCGTTCTGTCCCTCTTTTCTCCCCTCTCCCCCTACAGTAAAGAACCAGACAACAGTTTTGTTTAAAATGTCCCAGGCCTATGTTTAATGTTTGAAGGTTGCCATATTTGTCTTGTACTGTAAGCTTGTTAAATTCAATCAGACTCTTGTACTGTAAGCTTGTTAAATTCAACCAGATTATCGAGAGCCCTATTTTTTTTGTTTGGGGGGGGGGGGCGCTCTAGCCTTCCAATGGCGAGTAAAATATACGCCTCTGACTTGGGGATGTACAAGTCGTCCTGGTGGTCTGATGCACTTTGTTTCTAGCAGTATAAGAGTTATGAAATGTATTAAGTAGGTGCAATAATAACAGTAAGCTTGGGGTTGGTGAGGTTGGCTGTTTGGATAAAATAAAGGCATCTATGAAACAGATTTGTTTATGAAATAGCAGCATTTCTGAAATAGATGCATTTCTGAAAGAGCAGCATTTATGAAATAACATTTAAAAAAAAAGAAAGAATTATGAAGCTGCTGTATTTATGAAACAGCTGCTTTCATGAAACAGATGCCTTTATGAAATAGCTGCATTTTCGAACCTCTCACCCATCTAGCAAACCGTTTGTCGTTAGGTCACATGAAGGGCACGTAGAAACAGTTCAAACAGCGATTCACGT
>NC_074722.1:27004504-27027004 GCF_947242115.1 Biomphalaria glabrata
TTTACAACCCCGCCCGTGTAAGAGGTTGACTCTCGTCTACCCGTGGGCATCCCCACGGGAGTTATGTTTCGCCATTCATTTAGCCTAGCTACCCCCTCAAGTAGCCGTTTCCACGCGGGCGCCACGATGAGGCAGAACAGCGTACCCGCGGCTACCGAGCCACCATTTGGTTTTGTTATTAAAAAGTCAATATGAACTCAGTCTGTCTGGTCAAAGGTTTGTACACGTTGTTTCTCCCACGTCCAAGCCTGATCAAGTTGAAAACTTCGCTCTCATTTATTGACAGAGACAAAACACGAATCAATTGAAAAAAAAATTACCTATTGAAGAATTAATTACTGGTAATCAATTATTTTGTTTGACTCCAACAAGGGAAATTAATCCTCCAGTATTCACATATACGGCTAAATATGTAGGGTTTCGTCCACTTAAATAAGTGTTAAAGCTGTTTCTCCCACAAACATTATCGGATCAAGTTGGTACTTTAACAATTATTTCTTGTACCAAATAAACAAACTAACAGATTTGTCAATTAATTATTGGTAACTAATTATTCTGTTTAATTATTGATATCGACTAAGGGAAATAACTTTTACATTATTGAGAGATATAGTTGTAAGAACGGAGTTCTTTCAATTAAATAAGCTTTTTTTTTTTTTTTTTTGCTAGTCAATTTTTTTTTCGCTAAATAAGAGACAAAATGGCAGGTGGAAAAACATGAACTATCTGTAGTAATGACTTATAACATAAACTATCTGTAGTAATGGCTTATAAACATAAAACTATCTGTAGTAATGGCTTATAAACATAAACTATCTGTAGTAATGGCTTATAAACATAAAACTATCTGTAGTAATGGCTTATAATGATAAAACTATCTGTAGTAATGATTTATAACATAAACTATCTGTAGTAATAGCTTATAACATAAAACTATCTGTAGTAATGGCTTATAAACATAAAACTATCTGTAGTAATGGCTTATAACATAAAACTATCTGTAGTAATGGCTTATAACATAAAACTATCTGTAGTAATGGCTTATAACATAAAACTATCTGTAGTAATGGCTTATAACATAAAACTATCTGTAGTAATGGCTTATCAACATAAACTACCTGTAGTAATGGCTTATGACATAAAACTATATGCAGTAATGGCTTATAACATAAACTATCTGTAGTAATGGCTTATAACATAAACTATCTGTAGTAATGGCTTATAAACATAAAACTATGTGTAGTAATGGCTTATAAACATAAAACTATCTGTAGTAATAGCTTATAACATAAAACTATCTGTAGTAATGGCTTATAAACATAAACTACCTGTAGTAATGGCTTATAAACATAAACTACCTGTAGTAAGGCTTATAACATAAAACATCTGCAGTAATGGCTTATAACAAAAACTATCTGTAGTAATGGCTTATAACATAAAACTATCTGTAGTAATGGCTTATAACATAAAACTATCTGTAGTAATGGCTTATAACATAAAACTATCTGTAGTAATGGCTTATAAACATAAACTACCTGTAGTAAGGCTTATAACATAAAACATCTGCAGTAATGGCTTATAACAAAAACTATCTGTAGTAATGGCTTATAACATAAAACTATCTGTAGTAATGGCTTATAACATAAAACTATCTGTAGTAATGGCTTATAACATAAAACTATCTGTAGTAATGGCTTATAAACATAAACTACCTGTAGTAATGGCTTATGACATAAAACTATCTGCAGTAATGGCTTATAACATAAACTATCTGTAGTAATGGCTTATAACATAAACTATCTGTAGTAATGGCTTATAAACATAAAACTATCTGTAGTAATGGCTTATAATTATAAACTACCTGTAGTAATGGCTTATAACATAAACCTATCTGTAGTTATGGCTTATAAACATAGAACTATCTGTAGTAATGGCTTATAACATAAAACTATCTGTAGTAATGGCTTATAATATAAAACTATCTGTAGTAATGGCTTATAACATAAAACTATCCTCTGTAGTAATGGCTTATAAACATAAAACTATCCTCTGTAGTAATGGATATAAACATAAAACTATCTGTAGTAATGGCTTATAACATAAACTATCTGAAGTAATGGCTTATAAACATAAACTACCTGTAGTAATGGCTTATGACATAAAACTATATGCAGTAATGGCTTATAACATAAACTATCTGTAGTAATGGCTTATAACATAAACTATCTGTAGTAATGGCTTATAAACATAAAACTATGTGTAGTAATGGCTTATAAACATAAAACTATCTGTAGTAATAGCTTATAACATAAAACTATCTGTAGTAATGGCTTATAAACATAAACTACCTGTAGTAATGGCTTATAAACATAAACTACCTGTAGTAAGGCTTATAACATAAAACATCTGCAGTAATGGCTTATAACAAAAACTATCTGTAGTAATGGCTTATAACATAAAACTATCTGTAGTAATGGCTTATAACATAAAACTATCTGTAGTAATGGCTTATAACATAAAACTATCTGTAGTAATGGCTTATAAACATAAACTACCTGTAGTAAGGCTTATAACATAAAACATCTGCAGTAATGGCTTATAACAAAAACTATCTGTAGTAATGGCTTATAACATAAAACTATCTGTAGTAATGGCTTATAACATAAAACTATCTGTAGTAATGGCTTATAACATAAAACTATCTGTAGTAATGGCTTATAAACATAAACTACCTGTAGTAATGGCTTATGACATAAAACTATCTGCAGTAATGGCTTATAACATAAACTATCTGTAGTAATGGCTTATAACATAAACTATCTGTAGTAATGGCTTATAAACATAAAACTATCTGTAGTAATGGCTTATAATTATAAACTACCTGTAGTAATGGCTTATAACATAAACCTATCTGTAGTTATGGCTTATAAACATAGAACTATCTGTAGTAATGGCTTATAACATAAAACTATCTGTAGTAATGGCTTATAATATAAAACTATCTGTAGTAATGGCTTATAACATAAAACTATCCTCTGTAGTAATGGCTTATAAACATAAAACTATCCTCTGTAGTAATGGATATAAACATAAAACTATCTGTAGTAATGGCTTATAACATAAACTATCTGAAGTAATGGCTTATAAACATAAAACTATTTGTAGTAATGGCTTATAAACATAAAACTATTTGTAGTAATGGCTTATAAACATAAAACTATCTGTAGTAATGGCTTATGACATAAACTATCTGTAGTAATGGCTTATAACATAAAACTATCTGTAGTAATGGCTTATAATATAAAACTATCTGTAGTAATGGCTTATTAACATAAAACTATCTGTAGTAATGGCTTATAACATAAAACTATCTGTAGTAATGGCTTATAATATAAAACTATCTGTAGTAATGGCTTATAACATAAAACTATCTGTAGTAATGGCTTATAAACATAAAACTATCCTCTGTAGTAATGGCTTATAAACATAAAACTATCCTCTGTAGTAATGGCTTATAAACATAAAACTATCTGTAGTAATGGCTTATAACATAAACTATCTGTATTAATGGCTTATAACATAAAACTATCTGTAGTAATGGCTTATGACATAAAACTATCTGTACTAATGGCTTATAACATAAAACTATCTGTAGTAATGGCTTATGACATAAAACTATCTGTACTAATGGCTTATAACATAAAACTATCTGTAGTAATGGCTTATAATATAAAACTATCTGTAGTAATGGCTTATGACATAAAACTATCTGTATTAATGGCTTATAACATAAAACTATCTGTAGTAATGGCTTATAATACTATAAAAAAAAAACAGGGCTTAAACCAACTCTCAGAACCCATTCCGAAGCGGATGAAGGTGGATCTGTTAGCTGCCGAGACCTTTGGCACCCCGCGAGATTACGTTCGCGTAGCAGTTTACACAAATCTGTCCAATGTCTAACTATAACAGCCATCCTCCACTGTGCTACTGACGTTATAATGAAGTATAGATAACTTTCCTTACGTACAACATCCGAAGACATTAATTAACGCCCCCAGGGCTCTTATCCTGAATAGTCCGGCTCTGCTCACTTCTAATCTTCAGTTGTATTTAATAAAGCCTTACTAGTGCCCCCCCCGACTTATCTAATTTAATCTTGGGAGTTAGCGCCCTTACCTTTCTACGCCCCCAAGAATGAGATATTCGAAAACTCCCTTTCGTTGACCCTCACTGAATGATGATTATCGAGGCTCCAGCATAACATTTCCAGGAGAGGGTGGGAGGGGGCTAAGATTGAGTGAACAGCATTTGGAAAAATATGGTTCTTATTACCCATCTCTAAAAATAAGGCGAAATATATCTCATTCTTTTTCCTTCTCTCTCATTCTTTCTCTCTCTTCTTCTTTCTCTCTTTTTCTGTCTCTCTCTCTCTCTTTCTCTCTCTCTCTCTCTCTTTATATCTCCTTCTCTTTCTCTCTCTCCCTCTTTCTCTTTTTCTCTTTCTCTCTCTTTCTTTATCGCCCTCTTTCTCCCTTTCTCTTTCGCTCTTTCTCTCTATGTTGCTCTCTCTCTCTCTCTCTCTTGTTCTTTCCATCTTTCCATCACTCTCTTTCTCTCACTCTCCCTCTTTCACTTTCTGGTTCTATCTCTCTGGGTCTCTCTCTCTCCCTCTTTCTATCTGTCTCTTCTCTTTATCTTTCGCTCTTTGTTTCACTCTATTTTCTCTCTCTCTTTCTCTCTCGCTCTTTCTGTCTCTCTCTTTCTTTTCTCTCTCTCTCTCTCTCGTTCTCTCTCGTTTCTAATTTCTACTTAATCTTTAAATTTAGTTGTAGCCGTATGCTTTTAATTTAACATCGAGACCAACTTTCAGGTCACCTCCATGGTAACCAAATGCCAAATATATCAGACGACTATTCGGACTAGCAGACGTCTTCATTACATCATACATTATCAAGGAAGTTGTAAGCCATGATCTATTGCGTAGGCATCATAAATTTCACTTTTGACAGTTACGTGGACAAAATCAGAACGAATATAGACCATCGTCTGAGCTACAGTCATGTCATAAATTACTTTTATGTTAGGACCTTATCATGCTAAATCTACTAGTATCATAAATGTTATCATAGCTCTATCCTTGTATCGTGTTGACGCCTTAGAAACATTACCATTACATGCAGTAAGACACACTTGGTCTATAAAACAGAACATAGGAACACTCCGGTTGAGACAAAGTCTTATCCCTTATAGATATTTATTCATGGCAGCTGGTATCTGCACTTCATGCAATTAAACTGTTTCACATTTACATTTTGTGCAATTTTAAATCGCAGACGGCTGAACAGTACAGAATATACTGAAATTGTACAAAAAGAATTAGGTGAATTTCAGAAATGGAACTCAAATTGAATCAGGCAACTACACCCAGTAAAACGACAATAATTATTTGTATTACAAAATGCAATAATTAAAAAAAAAACACCATTTCTTATATTCATGATTAACCGGTTGCGAAAACTAAAAACTATAGTAAATGAAAAGGTATGATGGAGAGTAGATATCAAAAACATTTAAAATGTAGTAAAACGTCAGAAGTTGTCCAACGATATGGGGCCGAAAACACTAAAAATAGGCATGAAGATCATAAAAGAGCCTTTCAATATAACAATTTTATTTGTTTTGCCACAAAGCACAAGCGCTACTAAGGCAGTCAAAATATGAAATATATTAACAACATACACATAATCATTATAATAATGAAATTGGTAATATAGATAATAAATTATAATTATAACAATAATAATGAGCCACAATATCACAGCTATCTATCACGTGATTCACGATGATCCTGTCACTTGTCTGAACCAGTTAGGAAAGTGGTGGAGTAGGAACAAAAAAGGGGGGGGGTACAAAAGGGGTACAAACTTTTTACCAGACAGAAAGACAGACAGAAAGAGTTAGTTGATATAAGCTTTGTAAAAAGAGGCGCTAGGCTACCCCTCCCCCCCAAAAAAAAAGGTCACGACAGAAATGCCATACAAAGTAAAGTAGCAATAATTAATAAATCACTGAAACGTCAAGTTGCCACTACAAAAACATCTAACCAAATACTCAGAAAGACACACAGATTAAGTCACGTTTTTTTAAAATATTCCATATGATTGAATATTTATAATTTGTATATTTGCTCCTTCTTCCCGATTGCTATAAATTATGGCATGGAACGGGTTGCCTGAATCAGTTTAGGTTTCTAATTAACAAGCTCAACTACATTGACATACGGATACACGTAGGACCTTATTGTGTTCTCCTTGGAAGTAACGTCTGTAAATGATAATATAATATAAGATAAAACGTTTCGGAAGAGTATTTATCTTTTATTTTTGTAACTATCACTCTCAGGCAGGCGAGGGACAACAGATTGAGTCTTGAAGATGTGCAACTTCCTGACACGAACGAAACCAAGGAGAATAACTCGATTGCTGAACACGCATCATATAACAGCGGAGCTCGGAGTAGTGTCCCTTTGTCTGAAAAGAACGATGACCGTTCAATGGAGGGTGCCAGGAATAAACAGTTCAAGACGAAAGGGACAAACAGAGGTCAACTTGCAGCCAGACAAGAACCCAAAGCAGCTAAGACGAGTACACATGGAGCTAGAAATGTTGCTGTTGCAGCTGATGGCGCCAGGGTGGATGTTCCCAAGGCAAGAAGCGTCGGTGACTTCACTGACTACGCTGAAATTAGCAAAAAGTCAAGAGCTGCAAACTCCACAATGAACAGGATTCCGTATTCGCCCCCACCCAGGGAGCCGCTTTCACCTGTCACTAGGCAGCCTCTGTCTGTCATTAACGGGCAGACGTTTAGCCAGAGCCGAGGGGTCAGAGATGACCAGGTCTCTGAACTGACTCCTCTAAAGCCAATGTTTAGACCAGACAATATGGCACCAGTCAGATCTGAGTTTAGAACCGATGGATTCTCTAACAAACCTTACTTGGCACAGGTAAGTGATGGAGCATCAGAAGTTCCATAATTCTATTGTATGTAAGTGCAAGCCTAGTCAGTATTTTGACATCGCATTGAAACAAAAAAGATGTTAGAAAAAATCATTCAAATCAAATTGCAGATTTCCATACGTAAAAATAGACCAATGAATAGCAAGCTTTTTGGCGTATCCGGTGTACTAAATTTAGAAGTATTTAAAAAAAATCTAATAATAGATTGCACTTTACAGTACTACAGAATCAAATGTGAAAACTCTTTTGAAGAACAAACCAATTGAATTATTTAGTAGGAAACATGACCTTTCAATACGGCGTCCTTGACATTTTAGTTTGAAAATTTATTTCAAAATCTCTGTCAAACTTCGTCCTTTAACACTGAATATAACACTCTGTGGCATGACTGTCTCAAGGTACCATCTATAACACTCTGTGGTCTAACTGTCTCAAGGTACCATCTATAACACTCTGTGGTCTGACTGTCTCAAGGTACCATCTATAACACTCTGTGGTCTTTGACTATCTCAAGGTACCATCTATAACACTCTGTGGTCTTTGACTATCTCAAGGTACCATCTATAACACTCTGTGGTCTTTGACTATCTCAAGGTACCATCTATAACACTCTGTGGTCTGACTGTCTCAAGGTACCATCTATAACACTCTGTGGCCTGACTGTCTCAAGGTACCATCTATAACACTCTGTGGTCTGACTGTCTCAAGGTACCATCTATAACACTCTGTGGTCTGACTGTCTCAAAGTACCATCTAAAACACTCTGTGGTCTGACTGTCTCAAGGTACCATCTATAACACTCTGTGGTCTGACTGTCTCAAGGTACCATCTATAAGACTCTGTGGTCTGACTGTCTCAAGGTACCATCTATAACACTCTGTGGTCTTTGACTATCTCAAGGTACCATCTATAACACTCTGTGGTCGTTAACTATCTCAAGGTACCATCTATAACACTCTGTGGTCTTTAACTATCTCAAGGTACCATCTATAACACTCTATGGTCTTTGACTATCTCAAGGTACCATCTATAACACTCTGTGGTCTTTGACAATCTCAAGGTACCATCTATAACACTCTGTAGTCTATAACCATCTCAAAGTACCATCTATAACACTCTGTGGTCTTTGACTATCTCAAGGTACCATCTATAACACTCTGTGGTCTTTGACTATCTCAGAGCATTTCAAGGTACCATCTATAACACTCTGTGGTCTTTGGCTATCTCAGAACATTTCAAGGTACAATCTATAACACTCTGTGGTCTTTGACTATCTCAGAGCATTTCAAGGTACCATCTATAACACTCTGTGGTCTTTGGCTATCTCAGAACATTTCAAGGTACAATCTATAACACTCTGTGGTCTTTGGCTATCTCAGAACATTTCAAGGTACAATCTATAACACTCTGTGGTCTTTGACTATCTCAGAGCATTTCAAGGTACCATCTATAACACTTGTAGATCTCTATGGTCTTTGTCTATTTCAGAGCTTGTCAAGGTACAATGCAAGGTTTGATGATGTTTCTCTGGTCAAGGAAGACGACGTCACGCCTTTTGACAGCATCAGCAACGTTATGCTTCCCCCGTTGAGGGCAAGCGAAAGTGAGTCCATTCTAAACAGGTATGTTCTTTCAGTGTCTTTGATTCTTCTTTTTCATTCTTTATAATCACATTCTAGTAGAATCAACATTTAACAATTTTTTATTTTACTGACAAAGCTCTAACATTACCCGAGCTTTACGGCATGCTGATATCCACACTGACCTAGATGAAACATTAATCTACTTACTGATTCTCCTTCTAGTCCATCTGTAACAGTGTGTCCATGTGCTGTAGTATGTCCAAGTGTAACATATTGTCAATGTGGTATAAAGAAAGAATATGAGGGAAATTCCCCGGTGTGATCGTCCTTCGGCCTCGCCTCTAAATTTATCGTCTTGGAATACGAGCCATCGGTAATAGGAATGTAAAAAATTATATATTTGCTGTGATCCCACCTAAACAGAACAGCAGTTCAAACAGGCCGATAGAGTGGAATTTTCATGGCCCTAGATTTCCAAGAGTCTTTGACTCAACTCTTGAGACAATTAAAATAAGAATTTAGAGAAAGAAATAAAAATCTTACATTTTAGAGAATATCATTCAGAATTGTGAAATTTTTTAAAGACTCAAATCAGAATGTTGACGTTTTCAAATTTATTTTTACATTTAAAAAAATCGATGTGATAAGAAAATGATTTCGATATTTTTCACATTAATTTACATTTTAATTATAACATTCAATGGTAACTCATGACAGAGGGTGACTGCCAGGTGAAGTAAGCGCCTCGGTCTAGCGTCTCGACGGTCCCGTGTTCAAGCCCTGTCCACCGCCATCCCCTGTAGCCCTGCGGGAGGATTTGTTTAAGGCGTAATATTTTAACCTTCATTTCCGAAAGAACACCCGAAAGTTTACACGTCTAAGATTAGATGGTTGTGGAGTTATGATATTGGCGCCCAGAACCCAATGGTGACTCAGGAAAAAAAGCTTATGTGGTTTAATTATTGGCACCCCACATCAGAGTAGACGTGACGTGACGTGTCTGTAAGTAGACTATTATGACTATCAGGGAAAGGGAGACTTTGCAATAGCGCAATTAAGAAGGACTTCGCAAAACTACATCAACCAAAGTCTGTTATTTTGAGCCTGAATTTATTGTTGATGCCTATAAAACAGATATGGCAGTTTGCATTCATGTATATAAGATTTGAACCCTGTCTCTATCCGCATTCCAGACCAACTGCAAGAACCAGGGCAGCTACGGAAGTAGACAACTCCTATACAAGGAATAAGTACTTTCAAAGTCTTGACCAGAACCTGCCCAAGAAGGTGGTCATCCCGACCCCACGTCCAAAGAAAGACACGGCCAGTGAAATATCCCGGATGTTGAAAGGGGAATACTACGACAGACGTAAGTCATGGGCTTGTTATTTGTTACTTTCAATGTACACTAACATGACACAGTTGTTACATAACCGAAGCAAAAATGTTGAAAGAGTATAAGAATGTTAAGCCTAAATTAATATGATTGTTAAAAAACAAAATAAGAATGTTTTCCAGATCAGAACTTTCATATCAATATTACAACGACTACTACTAATAATGAAAGAAGAGAATGGAACTTGTTACATTTCTATAAAAATGATAATATTTTGGACGACGTAGGGCATGAGATTCGCCAATGGGAAGAAAAAACACTCCACGGAAAATTTCCGGCTTCATTACATGGGGACAACATCGACAAGGCTGCTTCCTTAACATGGCTCAAAGCAGGTCATCTCTACCCTGAAACAGAAGGCTTTGTTACAGCAATACAGGACAGAGTAATCAGGACAAAAAATTACGAGAAGCATATCCTGAAACTCAATGTTGTCGACAAATGCCGAAAATGTGGAAATGTGGGCGAGTCGATTGAACACATTATGGCAGGATGTCCAGCCCTATCAGAATCAGCCTACCCAGGTCGCCATAACCAAGTTGCAAAGTTAATACACCAACACTTGGCTTTGACGTACAAATTGATCGGTAAGGACACTCCCCCTTATTATAAATACTCTCCGCAAGAGGTTCTTGAGTCTACTGATCATCTGCTGTACTGGGATAGGCCTATTCTGACCGACAAAACGGTAGATTTCAATCGCCCGGATCTGCTGTTCATCGATAAAAAAGAAAAAACCGCTACCATTATCGATATCGCCGTACCACTGTCTCATAATTTAAGAAAAACTGAGATAGAAAAACAAAGAAAATATGGGAACCTAGGCTTGGAGATTAAGCGTCTATGGAAATTGTCCAAAAAAACAATATACCCCATTGTTATATCAACCGAGGGGATAATAACAACTGACCTCACAGACACCTTCAAGGCCCTTAACATTCCTAGGAACATCTTCGTTGCCTGTCAGAGGGCGGTACTGCTGCAGACCTGCCACATCACCAGAAAATTCCTCAGTGGAAACTGTTAAAGGGACTACGATGAATTTTGTTTCTCTTTAGCGAAACTCGACCCTGGCAGCGCCAGAGAATGACTACTCGTTCATTTCTAACATAATAATAATAATAATAATAATAATATCTTAGAAATAGAGTATCAAAGATAAAATCAAAGATTATACAACTTCATAGTCAGAATCTTATATTCCAATATAAGATTTTTCAAACGCATTATAGGAATGTAAGAAGATAAGAATGAGTGCAGCACACAAATCCAGATGTGACCTGCATCTTTCGCATATCTGGTGTAGACAAAGCCGTTGTAAGCCTGGGGTCTATTTAAGTTATGAATAATAAACTCAATGAAATGTCGATTCTCTGAATGTTAAACATGATGTCAGCACAGAGAATAAGATTGTCAGTTCTAACAAATTATATTGGAAAACTTAAATGTTAGAATGTTGATTTCCGAAATAAATATTGTGTTAGAATACGAAACTGTAAAATCAAAAGTTGTATCCAACACGGTGACCGGTCACTTCATCCCCGGTCACTTCATCCCCGGTCACTTCATCCCCGGTCATTTCATCCCCGGTCACTTCATCCCCGGTCACTTCATCCCCGGTCATTTCATCCCCTGGTCACTTCATCCCCTGGTCACTTCATCCCCCGGTCACTTCATCCCCGGTCATTTCATCCCCAATTAAATATTTTATATATAAATATGATTATGTAAAATGCTTTTTGACATTTTGTTACTAATGCGTTTATAGTGTTTCCTGTTCCACTTTGTTTTCTTAACCCTTAAAGTGCTGAGCTGTTTTACTATGAGTGCATAAAAAATGAAATTACAATTCTGATGATTAGAGGCTAATCTACCACACGCGTTTAAAGGGTTAATGAGAAATCTTATATTATATTGTAAATCTGGGTGTGTACTTAGCTATAGCGCTTCTATTGGATGTGGGGGTTGTAATATCATAATATTTTCCCGATCGAAGGCCAAGGTTTGGTGGAAGTAGTAAAAAATAATTTGAGAGATAGAAGTGCGATTAGAATAATTATGACCGTGCCGCTGATAACTTATCATCAAAGGCCAAGGTGTGGTGCAAGTAGTGGAAATCTTCTGAGAGATAGAAGTGCGATTACAATAATTATGACCGTGCCGCTGATAACTTATCATCAGAGGCCAAGGTGTGGTGGAAGTACGACCATGTTTCACTTTATTTTATTTTTCAATCGCTCTTTCTTGAAAATGGGCCGTCTTTTTTAGCCTTGAAATAAGTTTTTATTTTTTTCTAATAAAGGCGAAGTTCACCCATCCTCGTGATATCATGTCGCATGTATAAGTTTTGCTTTAATTCCTTTTAAACATTAACGTGTTACAATTTTGTCATTTAAATAAAAATGAATACATTAAATATTGCTCATTTCATGATTTTTAAAATTACAATTTGCTAGATAAAAATGATCAGATGATGAAAATATCAGGGGATGAAATGACCGGGGATGAACTGACCAGGGGATGAAATGACCGGGGATGAAGTGACCGGGGGATGAAGTGACCAGGGGATGAAGTGACCAGGGGATGAAATGACCGGGGATGAAGTGACCGGGGATGAAGTGACCGGGGATGAAATGACCGGGGATGAAGTGACCGGGGATGAAGTGACCGGGAACCATCCAACACTACGAATACCTGGCTTCTGTACAAGTGTACACTTGGGAATTCAAAATCACAATAAAACTATTTAATTGCTTATTGTGTTGAAGAAATTATACAAAACCTCTTTTATATAATTTTATACGATTTTCTTTTGCTCTTAACAACTAATGAATGTTAGATTTTTTTTTTTTAAAAGGCAATTTTATATTCCTCCGACCCCTCGAGAAAAAATCCTGGTTAAGATAATTTATATACTAGACTTTATTTTATTCTACTGATAGACCTTTAGATCTAGACTATGCGCAAAAAACATTCCTGAACATTAATTTTTAAAACTGTTTAATGAATAGAGCCTACATGTGGAAATATCCCAAGAATGAATCTGTTCAACACAAAAGTGTTTTAGTCCTCTAGCCAAAGTTAGTTTATATATATATATATATATATATATATATATATATATATATATATATATATATATATATATAATATATATATATATATATATATAGAGAGAGAGAGAGAGAAAGATAGATATAGATATATAGATATATATTGAACAATTATAACGTTCAAACTAGAGTTTTTTCAGTATGCCCAATGACTGTCAAATTTCTAGGAAAATCGTTATAGCTGTTTTCAAGATCCGTGTCCTGGCTCTTTCCACGAGTTGAATAAAAATTGTGCACATTTTGAATAAATAACATTTAGCACTTCAGCTAAAATAAGAAAATGTAGCAACGTAGGTAGTACAAGGAAAAAAAAAAAAATTTTTTTTTCATTACAAGGGAGGCAAACAACAAAAAGACATCTTCTTGTGACTATCAAATAACGTCCCTTTAATATAAGCAATACTCCATTTTGAGCTTGATTTAGTCAATTCAATTGGGAAAATACAAAACATTTTAAATTGTCACATGAAAAATCAACGTAACATTTTTTTTGCCGTATAATATTCTCTACAAAATCTAAATTTGAAGTAAGCTAATTATTACTTTCTTTTTGTTTATAAAACTAAATAAAAAGCCATGTGACAACTATGCTCGGTATCACAAATTATCACTGAAAGAAAATACAGGCTACAATGACAATTTTCACAGGTCACAATTATCATCCATACAATTATCATTCATATCACTAAACCTGCTTTAATGTATTAGAGTAACATCAAAAAGGCCTATAAGTAAACAAAAACAAAAACAAAAAAGGTTTGCTCAAATACAGGTAACACAATAACTTCAAAAGTGATTCGAAATATAGATGTAATAAAATTTGTATATCAATTTCTTGCTCCTAAACACAGAGAGATTAAGAAGAGACTGTGAAAACTCACAAAGACTAAGACACATCTGAGATCCAAATGTTTCATGTTAGTGTTGAAACTAAACGCAAATGCCGAAAAAGAGTTGATAAATGCCTTCACGGAAGACGATAGCCTTGTCCGCGTTTAGTCAGACAAAATGAGGGGATCACGGAAAGGACTGCGTAGCTGCTTAGATTATTAACTTGAAGACGTTCACCTTATTCATTGTTGTTATTAGTCACGTCTTGTTTACCTTACGACGCTCTCCCAACCAACATTCAATAAAACAACAAAATTACATTTTACTGTACCTCTATTCCATTCAGAGCGTTAGGTTGGGGTCAAAAACCTGGACTACAATCTCGAAAACGGCTCCAACGATTTTTCTAGAAATTCGACAGTTATTGAATATCATTGGGAAACAATTTATAGCTCGTTGGCCATACTTGGAAAACTTTAGTTTGACCGTTATAATTTTTCAAAGTAAAAAATATTAATTTAAATATGACCGAAGGACATATTTAAATGCTTATCTTGAACAGACCAACGTCTTCGGGTATTTCCGCATGTAGGTCCTTTTCATTCAAGAGTTTAATATGATTAGGAACATCTTGCGCCTCGTCCTCTAGCACTAGATCTAAGGCTTTTCACTGGAATATTATAGTCTAGTAGATTCTAGACATTTGTCGGGCAGCACTAGATCTAAGGCTTTTCACTGGAATATTATAGTCTTGTAGATTCTAAACATTTGTCGGGCGGTTGAGGAGAGGGATTGGGGCGGAGTAAAATTTGTCCCATCCTTTACAAATCCAACATTCATAAGTTATCAAGAGAAATATCATCGTTTATCATCAAAAAAAAATATTTTTTAAATAATTTTAATGCTCTTTCTTGTTTTCTGTTTTTGTATTCTAACAGCGAAAATGAAAAATAAATGTGATATAGTCTTTATAAATGTGCGTAATCTAAAGCTTTACTTTTACCCTCTTTAAATATAAGTTTAAAGAGTTCCTGCACTCTAGGTTGTACTGTTATTAGGTATTATTAATATTATAATGTACTTTGTTCTAGGTAATAATTATTTTGTATTATTTGTATTGCCCTATCAGGTACAGGCAAACTTTATGAGTACAACATTAACTACTCGCCTAGAAAGATTCACAGTGAGAGACATCCTAACAGATAACTCGACAGTACTAGACACACACATCGAGCTACACAACCATTAAGCGTTTATTTATAATTAATCAGAAGACAAGACCAGAAGCAAAGACAAGAAAAGAAGACCAGACATCTTTAACAAGCGAGTACTTTTATACAGCCCAGTCTAGTCACTAGTCACGGGCAGAGTGTTTGAGCAGACCAGCGTTATAACAGATTAACCTTTTCACCAAATTTCGGCACAGATCAAAGTTCAGGAAAATGAATATAATAATAAACAAATAAAAAAGGCAATGAGACTACTTCCAATAAAGCGTTAGAAAACATCGAGAAGGGACGAGTGTTTGACACTTCGCTCCTAATTGGCGCTCCTGGGCCTAGCGAAACTGTATTTATATGCATAGTTCGATTGTATGTTGTATTGGCGCCTCAAGACAGGACCATTTTTTTTTACCCTCTAGCTCATCATTCCTTAGTGCACCAAAGATTTGAAAAAAAAAAAAAAAACTTGCATTCTTAGATTTGTACTATCAAGTGTACATTTAAAAAACAACAAAATGCAGCAAGAGAGAATAAGCGAGATGAAGAAATGTGGAAGCGAGATGAAGAAATGTGGAAGCGAGATGAAGAGATGTGGAAGCGATGAAGAGATGTGGAAGCGAGATGAAGAAATGTGGAAGCGAGATGAAGAAATGTGGAAGCGAGATAGTGAAACATAAAAGAAACATGCAAGAAAACAAAAAAGAAAAAGACTGGGAGAGAATAAGAAATTAGTAAAGGAAATAAACAGCGTCTAGGACTCCATATTGAAAGAAACAGTTGCCAACTAAACAATGAAGTTACTTTTGTGTTACAAGCGAAAAGAACTGAGAAAATTAATTCTACAGTGCTGAAAAGTGCATCAAAATTATAATATGTTCGCTTATCAATAGTTCCCCTTTTTGTATACTCCGGATACACCAAAAAGGCTTGCTATTTATAGATTTGCTGCTGTACATATGAAAATCTATAAGAAAAAAAGTTCTATTAGACTGTTTCTCATTAGATCGACTAATTAGCCAAACAGTTTCTGGCTGTTTAATATTTGACGCTGTCCAAAATAAAAATAATTACGTGCTAGTTTCTATGTTTCATTTGTTGTGAAGTAATGTTTCTCATCTTGCCAAGACGTGATTTATCTCAGCTGCTCATAAATCGCCCTAAAATTCTCAACCTAAGAAAAACTGGAAATCTAAAAAAATAGTGCATGGCATGCTGGGATAGATGCCAGTTGAGCTCACCAGTAGAGCGTCTGGAGATGTGTCTGATGCTAGAGTCTACGAAAGAGTCACTTCCCCCTGGTATCAAGCCACAGCCATTTGAATTCCTTAAAGATCGAGAGGGTGGCTTTGATCATTGATTGCCCCACTTCCTCTGCCTGTTACGTGTTGTACCACTGATTCAAAAAGTGGCACCCATGTATTATACCAAGCTCTAGATTTCCCGTGAATGTTGTTTGGCTTACTGGTTCGCACAATGGTATTTTACGGAACTGTGAGAAGTGAGAACCATCAATGTTCAGAAAAGAAAGACTTTGAGTAGTTAGTATGTAATAATAAAATGGTTCTTATGTATGAATGTAATCGCTACTATGTAAGGATGTAATGATTTTAACGTATGGGTGTAATAGCTATTATAGAAGGATGTCATGACATTATGTTAGAATGTAATAACTCTTATTTATGGCTGAACTGGACACAGTCTTTAGATGTATTCAGAATCATACCTACATAATGTATACATTTTATGTTAGTACTTTGTATTTTGGTATACATGTACTTCATATATTTGTTATGAATTACCGCTAAATGACTTGTTGAAACTATAACTATAACATTTGGTTTACATGCATATGACCTCATGTTTTTTTTTTAAATTCCTCTTTCAAATTTATGGGTGGACGGCCACTGCTTGTGTGGATGGACATAAATTAGTGCTATTGTCATAGACATTTCACAGTTTATATATATATTTTGGGAAAAGGTTACTAGCTAATAGGCCATGCAAAGAAAACTGTGGTTTGACTGTTATAATTTTTCAAAATAAAATCATCTTTAAATTTAATTTGTTCTATTTTGAACACGCGTCAGTGGCGATTCCCTAATGTCTTTAGTAAAGAGTGGATTAAATTAATAGACCCTCAGAAAAATTGTGCGCATTGTCTTAAAACTGCTAGAAATAATGTCTACATTTTATTAATACAAAATATCAATACTATATCTTGAACTAGATCCAGTATTATTGTCTACACTACTGTCTTTTAATGTTTCCAAGTCTAGATCTACATCTCTAGGCTAGAATTTGTCTATACTTAGAGTAGATCTATACATAAGCGTAAACAGTTTTTTTTTGGTGTGTGTTTGGGGGGTGGGATGAGTTTTGTTTATTCTAGAGCCTATGTTAGTGTAATTTCTATTCCCAACAAGAAACAGTTTTCATGTTCATGTCTGGTTCTAGTGTCTTGTTCTAATGTCTTGTTCTAATGTCTTGTTCTAATGTCTGGTTCTAATGTCTGGTTCTAATGTCTGGTTCTAATGTCTGTTTCTAATGTCTGGTTCTAATGTCTTGTTCTAATGTCTTGTTCTAATGTCTAGTTCTAATGTCTGGTTCTAAATGCCTGGGTCTAATGTCTGGTTCTAATGTCTGGTTCTAATGTCTGGTTCTAATGTCTGGTTCTAATGTCTTGTTCTAATGTCTGGTTCTAATGTCTGGTTCTAATGTCTGTTTCTAATGTCTGGTTCTAATGTCTTGTTCTAATGTCTTATTCTAATGTCTTGTTCTAATGTCTGGTTCTAAATGCCTGGGTCTAATGTCTGGTTCTAATGTCTGGTTCTAATGTCTGGTTCTAATGTCTGGTTCTAATGTCTGGTTCTAATGCCTGGTTCTAATGTCTGGTTCTAATGTCTGGTTCTAATGCCTGGTTCTAATGTCTGGTTCTATTGTCTGGTTCTATTGTCTGGTTCTAAATGCCTGGGTCTAATGTCTGGTTTTAATGTGATTCCAAGAGTTTGTTCTTATTTCTGTCTTATTGTATGTTTGTGTCGAGATGAAACGATACTAACAAAGTGTATTACATATGAATTGACACTTAAGTAGTACAAAAATGTTATAATTCTGAGAATTTTTAAATATTTTTTGTCATGTTGTTTTTTATCTGTTAGTATTTCTGCACTCGCTCTCCCTGAGACAATTAAAAACGGATGCTATCTGTGGATGAAATATCTGTGACGTGAGAATGGAATGCTTGCATGTTCATTTGTTTAAGATTGTAATGAATCTTTATCGCCACTTGAAATTTTCACTATAAATTTAAAATACTGTAATCTCATCTTTGTTTAATTTCATTAAGTAATAAAAAAAAAAACACAGTGACATTGAAAAAGAATGAAAAGAGATATGCATCAATGTAAAGGCGATGTAAGGAAACAAAGATGTAGTAAAACAAAAAAAGGAAGGCAGGAGAAAGTTAAAAACAATCAGACAAAGAATATCAAGGACGCCATATTGAATACTCAGTTCAACCAACTAAATAATTAAAATTTGTTTGTAGTACAAGCAAGGAAAAATAAAAGAATTGCGCAATAAATTATCGTAATCTTTTTAAATGCGTATATTATCAACACTTCATATATTCTGAAGCACTTGTATGCTTTTGTCCTGGCATATGAAATAAGAAATGTACATTTATCTTTGTGGTTGAACATTCTATTAGCTTGTGTTTATTGTATTGGTAAGTTACCAGTTATCTCTGCATGATGTTCGCTCTATTCAGATTGTGGTGGTGAAATGGTTAAGGAAGACAAAAATGTGATGCGATCTCTCGGCAAGGCAATAAAGAGATACTTGAAGAATTGTGAGGAGAAGTGAAGAGATACTGTGATACACGAGATACTTGAACGAAGTATTTATTTCATGAAAAAAGATTCAACAATCTTATCACGTGACCTATTCAGACACAAAAAGACAACTTACTTTTGAAGCGAAGGTAACCCAAAAGCCAAAGTCTACTTCAGTAGTTCTACTCAAGGATGTGTGGCAACATTAGAGACGTGGCGTTCTTCTTACTTCTTATATCTTGTTAAATGTAGGATGTGAAATTAAGTGGCATAGACCACTTGGATAACTATCAAGGGTTGAGTTCGAATCCCACTTTAGCCTAGTTTTTCTTACTTTCTGACCACGTAACTGCAGCATGGAAACCTTCCAGATATCACCCCTTCCCCCACCTGACAAAAATGATTGGCCCACAACAAACCGAGCATGCTAAAGCATAAAAGATGTGCTATTCCACCTGCCTTCAACGGGCCATTGAAAGAGGTTCTAGCTAAGGCCAAAGACAGAGAGGAATGGAGAAAGACGGTTGACAAATCTTGCACGGTGCCCCAACGGTCAAACAGATAAAGGATAGGTAAAGGTAAAAAAAAATTTCAACCTTTCAAACAGTTTTTTTTGTTTCATGAGCTGGACATGAAGACAAAGGCTGTGGCTGTGAAGGTGTAATGTATCATGTTGTTGTATTGTCTGATGTGTGTTATGTTTATTTCGAGGTACTTACCCTGTGAGGTCAGGTAATGTATGTTGTCATTCCCTAACCAAAACTCGCCCTCCAGGCTGCCAAATCCGTGTCTGTACTCATCCCATGTCCTGAAGAAGTCCACTGAACCATCTTGTCTTTTCTGTATCACAGTCCAGCCTGAGATATAAGAGTGACCACACAAAAAGTCAATTGTCAGAAATAAAAAAAAAAGCACAAGTGGCAGCTCACGTTTAGGTGATTTTCATGGTAGGACTACTGAGTTTTGTCCTTGAGAAATTCCTCATCGTGACATGTGATCATTAAGACTGAGTAGACTCTTAGCAAAAATAAAATAATATAAAAAGTAAGGTTCTCTTTGACACCCCAGTTTGTATTCAGTGTTTTGTTTCATGTTGGGATTAAATATAATAGTTATATGCCTTTGAAAGTTTTCCATTCGAACAATGTTCTCAGGAGTATATTATGGAGTGAGTAGATGTTATTCTTTTATTTATTCTTTTATTGATTTATTTACTTTAACGAATGACAAAAACATTTTTTGACTGAGTAGACCAACGGCTTAGTGACAAGAGAAAAATAAGTAAAAGTAATCCAGGTGGAAGAAATGGTGACACAAAATTGGCATTTTTATGGCGACTATGAGTTGAAGAGTTCATATATTGTAGCATCGCAAGAAATGCGTTTATTGGTCCAGACTGGATGATATAATTTGTACCTAACTAGGTTTAAACAATCTGAGATAATAAATATTGAAGACGTTTTATAGTCATAGACCAAAGAGAATTCTCTCTCACTTTCTCTAAAGTACTAAAGATGCTACCTTTTTTTTTTTGCAGGTCTTACACGCTCAACATTGCCACCGCCGATCCAGGAAAGGGAGGGGGGGTTCACTGCTGTCTAAAGAGGGACCGGGGAAGGAGTGGTTGGTAACCAAACTACTTATGGGCGGTAACAGATGCCACTGATGTCGAGAATAGATCATGGTCACTGGCGACTAGTAACAGGGCCGACTATTCTGTAAATGGCCACAATGGAATAATGGGCTCCATGTTTACACACGTGACAGAAGATGGGAAAGTCTGTTCCGGTTTCAAGCAAAAATATTTTTTTTTCTTTCCCCGTCCTTTACAAGTTCAGTAAGAAAGAGAGAGATAGTGGCAAGGGGAGGGGGGGGGGCCTTGTAACATCTTATTTCAAACTGTCCTTCCTCCAATGTACGTCCATGACACAACACGTGGACACAGATGGCACCACCCCCTTAACCTCATAGCCTCCACCTCTCTCCCCATTTTTTTCTTTTAACCCCTTTCCCCCCCCCCCCCCCCACTCCAAGATTGATGTCCTAGTCCCTGATAACAAGGTGGACGTTCTAAAGGGGAGAGAATGTCTGACCTGACAAATGACCGCTTGATGAGGGGAGGTAATTGATTGTTAACTTTGGGGGAAAATCAACAGCTGTTTCATTGAGACTTGGAACCTGGACATTTAACATTGGCCACTTTGCTTTGGACATGGACTTGTTAACATCATCAACCGTTTAGCACTAGCTTGTGGCCATTCGTAAAAATTTGACTTGTTCGTTAATTAAGTACTTTAACGTATTCACGCTCGGCCACAGATTTGGAAGTGGCCGGTTCGAGTCCTGATGAAGAAAATCGTGATTTCGTTAATTGTGATGTGCGTCACTGTACTCTAAATGTGTGCTTATAGCGTCTCCTGTCAAGAATGTACTGGACACGTTACGTTGTTTTGAACTGTTGTCTATAAACTGTGGAATACCATCTCCCTTTAACTATCTTCTAGCAGATTATATGGAAATTATGATTAATGTGGCGATAACATTAATGGTAATAGAAGATGTTAGTTGGGCAACAGCAAGATGTTTTTCCAGTATTCAGAGACTTTTACTCGCTCTCAATAGTAATTGTTAAGAAATTTCGAGGATTCTATACTTTGACATTTTTTTCGATAAGGTTGCAAAGTCTGCATTTTTTTGCCGATAAAAAGGCTTTTTTGTAGTTCAGCATTATTCAACCTTTTTCAGACTAGGGGCCAAATTAATTTCCATCACGTTTCAAAGGCCGCAAGAGAACGACAAATCATAGGTCCCGATAGAATTAATGTTTTATTGCTTCTTTATGCATTGTGGGTAAAAGTTTCGACGAGCCGGAAGATAGAGCCTCGTCAAATGTAAGGATATTGCTCGCGGGCCTTAGGTTGGGCATCTCTGGCCTACTGCACGCCTCGTATCGTTTTTATAAAATTGTATTGATTAGTATACACGAGTCTTACATTTCCAGAACTTCAGACTAACAAACCTTGAGCCCTTTCACTGGCAGTAATGTTTTCATTACAGTACACAAAGTTTAAGTCTTTTCTGGCTCCATATCTTTCATGTCCCCCCTCCCCCCCCTCCACATGCCACCTTTGCCTAAAGCACAAAAATTGCTGACAGGGAAACACTTTTATTTCCTTAATCTAAAAAAAAAAAAGTTACATTTTATCATTTATGTAATAGTTATTTTATTTAAGACCTTTACGCGTACATCACCACAACAGCGCTATAAAAATCATAATGGTATTATTTGTATTTTCACGTGTGTAGATGAAGAGACTTGCAAGGTGGCCACTTATCAATCCTTCTCAACACTGACCTTAACCACTCGTAGAAGAATCTACCTTTATTTTGCCATCGACACCAAAATTAGACTGATGCGCTCCCTGATCATGGCCACATTCTTATATCCTTGCGAGTCTTGGACACTAACTGCAGAGCTAGAGAGCTAAAACTATATGGCTGT
>NC_074722.1:27029504-27042004 GCF_947242115.1 Biomphalaria glabrata
ATACTCTGAAAATAAACTTATAGGATATTAACTATTTCAACAAAAACTATCGTAAACTCATACCATTAACATTGCAAAAGCAAATTTTCTAGTGGTGTCACGCTCTATAACAGTAGCTTCCCATGGGGGGGGGGAGTGTCGCTATACCCCACGGCTATTCTTACAAAGACACTAATTCAAATTGAAAGAATACAAAACAAACATAAACGACATCATGCATTATGATTGGCTATTTGAGAACAACCATAACATGACCGATGGACTAACCAAATATCAGACAAGAGATTGGACCTGACCACAAGCACACACACATACAAACTGCAGCCAACAGCTCTCTTGTTCTAGTATTCACTTGTGTGACATTTCGGCTCTCAATCGAGCATCTTGTAACATTTGGGATGATAGACAGGGCAA
The DNA here is from genome assembly GCF_947242115.1 of Biomphalaria glabrata. Lineage (NCBI taxonomy): Eukaryota > Metazoa > Mollusca > Gastropoda > Planorbidae > Biomphalaria > Biomphalaria glabrata. The sequence continues at coordinate 27,029,919 of NC_074722.1, forward strand.
TATTAAATAATCAAGAGGTTATTGGGACAAATGTCTGTTTTAAGAGAGCAGAGAAAGATGAGAAGAGAAAGGGAGGCAACAGAAGAAAAAAAACTCTAACAATACAACATTCTCTAGGGATGAACACAAAAAAGTATTTCGTGAGGGTGGCGCTCATGGGACAAAACTCCTGCTTGCATTGATTTAGGAATTTTGCAGGGTGTCTGGATTATTGGCCTTTGAGAAATGTCGTCAAAATGGTAGAGAGAGAAAGAACGAGAGGCCGAGAAATCAAGGCGGCCATCTTCAAGGGGTGATAACTGAAACAGCCGATGACGTCAGACAAGGGAGAGAAAGATGTATCGAAGGATAATGTTGTCCAAAAAAAAAAAATCTACCAAAGTGAAATTGAATTTGTAATATCTCCAGCGCAGGAGCTAAAGGTCAAGGTCAAATGTTAAACAATAGCTCAGGGAGAATGAGTCAAAGGGATCTATCTATGACATGCTCTTGATGCACGTAAAACCCCATAGGGCTTATTTTGTTTTTAATAAAGAAAATTGCACAATGTCACGGCTTTAAACACGTGAACCCTCTCCATAGAGTTGTATAGGATGGAAATGTCTTGTTTGGGCATCTCGACGGAGAATGCAGCTTTGAAGGACATGGCATTCTATGTTGACACTTCAGAAGAGCGAATTTCACTAGTTCCGATTCTCAGCTTCCGGAACATACGTTGTCCCATGCTGGTGTGTCCGGTTCTGAGGCGAAATATTATAGTTGGCCGTGTCGGCATTACGTCCTTATTGTAATATGAATGAGAACTTACTCACTATTTTAGTTCCTTCTTTTCTTTCAAAAAAGGTTTGGCTCATGTTTATGTATAGGAAAAAAAATTCTATAAGGAATCGCCTTTGTCTTTACTTAGATTCTGTTATCACAAACCATGAAAAGGTTCTCCCGAAACAATATCAGGAGTATCGAAATTGTCATATTGACCTCTGATAGGTGCGAATAAAATGATTACACACAAAAAAAAAAAACAACAGACTCAAATAAATATTGGCAAAGTGTTAAAAAGCCGGCCATTTTTTCATTTTGTCTATTTGACCTATGAACTTTTTTTTTAATGCAATTTCTGTCTCTTTATCTGTTTATCGTGTTCTCTCTCTCTCTCTCTCTCTTGTCCTCTCACTCTCTCTCTCTGTCTCTCTTGTCCTCTCACTCTCTCTCTCTCTTGTCCTCTCACTCTCTCTCTCTCTCTGTCTCTCTTGTCCTCTCACTCTCTCTCTCTTGTCCTCTCACTCTCTCTCTCTTGTCCTCTCACTCTCTCTCTCTGTCTCTCTTGTCCTCTCACTCTCTCTCTCTTGTCCTCTCACTCTCTCTCTCTCTCTCTGTCTCTCTTGTCCTCTCACTCTTTCTCTTCCCAGAATTTCATTGACGGTGTTTTGATTTTTAAATAAATAAGATGATTTATTAAACTATTATTATTTTCGCCACGATCGTCTGAAACAATACAATTCTGACTGGTAACAAAACTCTGTACATCATGAACTCCATACCTTAAAATAACCGCGACAAACAAGAAGTATATTTTTCTGTTCATGTTACCACATCAGTCGAAAGTAAACAGGTGGGACTACATTAAAGTGGTGTGTCTAAAAAACATTTTTATTTACTTTTTATTTCTATTTCTGTTTCAAGAAAACAATTCTGATTTCAGTAATTTGATTAAATAATTAATTAGTTTAATAAAAAGTTAACTCTTCTTGCTGTTTTGTTTAGTCTAAGACTCTAGCTTCTAATAATAATTCGTTTCTTTTTTTTTTAATTTCAGCTTTTTAATGATCTGATTAGAAACCTATGAACGCTATCGAGGCAGGCATCCCTCTCCTTATTGGCATCAATCTGTCGACCATTTCTAATACAGATTAATCCTTTCTTGTCAGATTTAGATCGCACCAACGTTCGGTAATTAGATGATGTTTTTTTTTCTCTTTCTCCAGCTTGGAATGGTTTAAGTACCGAAAAACACCAACTGGTCTTCGTTTCCCCCAAAACAACAAAATTAGCTCTCGTCAAGGGCAGTTAGCTGACAACCAAAAGAACCAATGCTTCGTTTCTTACCTCCCTTCCTCTCGAGACCATTTCAAGAAAAAATAAAATCCAGACGGTAAATAGTTTATTCCGAACTTTAAACAATTTATTCTGTTATGCGGGTACAAAGCTATTTCAGTAAGGCTGGGGCGTTGGGGGGGGGGGGGGGGAATCAATTCCGGATCTGGGTAGCCCAGAACGATCCATTCCGGAATCTCTAGCCTCGGTACGTGCACATTGTCACCAGATGTAGAATGCTGAGGCACGGGCCCGTTAGAAGGTGGGTTTGGAGGGTGTGTGGTTTAGTAAGTGTAAAAAAAAAAGGGGAGAGAGTGGAGGACTGTTTTCTTTTTGGTCCCTAGTAGCCAAAGACAACAAAACCACTTGGAAAACAATGCAGGTAAACTTAGGTAGGGAGCCTGGGGAATTATGGGATATTCACTCACAGGTTAGGGTTTCCAACTATTTTAAAGCGATGTGTGTCTGTGTGTATTTTCTTTTGGCTTTATTTTTTTTATGTAGTTTTAGTTTTAAATTTTTGATCCTTTTAACGGGAAATCCCCAAACTGTTTCTTTTGGTCCTGTCTATTGCTTCCCCGTACTGTCTGTTGATAATATAAGTTATATATAGATGTATCAATAGGGGTATTAACTTATCTGCAAAACACTATATCTATACATCTATATTTTGGTGATTCAAGGAAACAGTTTTAAATAAATCTAATTTTTAAAAAAAATAAAAAATCAAAACAAAAGATATACGTGTTTGACTTTAAAACGACTAACTTCACGACCACCAGAGTGTTCTCAGGCTAGACCGCAAACCCAAGGAAGATCTCTACATCTGTTCTTATCGTCACGCTGTTCATCGTTTGGCGGAAATAGTTTGTTTCTAAAGCATTGCATTTTGTTTCCGTGTAAAAAAGTGCAATAGACGGTGGGAACTTTGGTGGCGGTATGAAGTGCAGAGTCATAACAATAGAACATGAAAAACATTATATGTACTGTGTTTTTTAAGCAATACTTCTTTATACAATTATTGAGCGTTTATTTTACTCTTTATAACTAATGGATGTTAGATTTTAAAAAAATGACTATTTTTTACCCCGCCCCATCTCCGAGAAAGATTCCTGGTTAAGCAAATGTATAGATCTACTACAGTACACAATATTCCAACGAAAGGCTTTTAGATCTAGACTTAGAAGACACAAAGACACATTCCTCGTTCCATATGCTAGAACAAATTTGTACAAATGCTCCTTCTTGCCTAGTGCTATTAGGGAATGGAATGGGTTGCCTGAGCTAGCCAGGTAAACCAGTGACTTGGCAGAATTTAGGTCATTGGTTAATATGCATGACGCGTAGGACGTAATCATCCTCTTTTTTGAAGTAACGTCTGTATTATATAAGATATGAGAGAGGTCCATCCTTTCAAGCTGTCCCGGCAGATTTTCTTTGGACAACCAAAGTAAGACCTATAACAAATGTTGTTTCCCTCTCACTGTAAACATTTTAAAACAAACGTTTGTATTGGTTCAAGTTTATCACGTGACAGATTTAATGAGATCAACAAGACGTTCACGGATCCCAATGTTCAAAATGACGGCCACGTGATGATTAACCCTATCCTTGTGACCGTATAGGATAGTGACCCGACTTGACCGTGTGAACAAAAACTAAAAGAGGCTCGCTGATAACAACGGATGTCACCAATTATTTGCCCCTTGAAGACTTAAAGGCGTCGAGCCAACCATACGACAAGCTGAGTCGCTTTAGAGAACAAGTGCTGGCCTAACACTATTCATGCGTAAGAGAGTTTCTTTATAAAATCCAATGATTCTATGCTAGTGTTACGATCATTTCTATTTGAGCGCTAGATGTGATGAGGGCTTGATGTTGCAGTGAGATTGTGTTGACCAAACAATGAATTTTTGATGTTGTAATTTCGTATAGATTTCTACTTTTAAACAATTACTGAACGCTCAAACAAAATCGCTAAGCTGGAGATTCAAATGTGAACTACTAACTCAAAACGAAAATACACAAACGATAAACACAAATCTTCAATTCTAGAACTAGGAATCCCTTTAATAAAGTAGACACATTGTACACTACAATGTCATGAGACAAGGTAACTGTCTTCGCTCCAGTTCTCATCTACAACTGACTTTCCCCGTCCTTTGTTGTAACACGTTTTGTTGTAACACGTTTTGTTGTAAAAATGTTGTCCATGTTTCGAATGTTCCTTCAGAGTTGAAGATAATTACTTCCTAGTCCAAACCTCCCGCAGGACGACGGGGGATGGGAGCGGGCAGGGTTGGAACCCAGGGCCATCGATAAGTCCGAACGATAGTCCATCGCACAAACCGCACGACAAGGCAAGCATCCTTTCAAATACATTTATCATCTACCTCGTATTATATTTAGATACAATCAACATCGCTCCTTTTATGGAATTAACTTTCGACATTTGTCTCGAGAAAGCATGTTTAGGGGAGGGGATTGAGTTCTCCAATTTGAACACAGGTCGTTCTTTTGTTTTATCTTTAGAAATACATTTTAAAAAAAAAAGATCACGGTAAACAAAAACAATAGGTGAAAATATTTCTAATGGCACAGATCTATTATTGTTAGTCTATATTCTAGATCTATTACATGTTTTAATTACGCCTGGTCGTGCGGTTTGCGCGCTGGACTGTTGTTCAGATTTATCGATGATCGAGGGTTCAAACCCTGCCCGCTTCCATCCCCCGTCGTCGTGCGGGAGGTTTGGACTAGGAAGTAATTATCTTCAACTCTGAAGGAACATCCGAAACATGTAAAACATTTGACAAACAAACATGACTGATTCAAATGAATTGATACTACGCTTAATATAAGCTTTGTTTTTTTAATTCTTTTTAAAAATATTTTCTTGTTCTATACTGATTCCTCTTGTGTTTGTAAAAGGTCCTATGTTAACGTTTGGGAGAATGTTGCTCTAAGTGGATAGGAAAGAACAAAGTGTGTTTGTGTGTGTGTGTGTGTGTGCCACTGTGTGCGAAGAAGGGCAAGGATCAGAATAGAATCATACCACCAGGGTTTGACTTCGAAACTTCTGGCAATGTGTTATTATGAGCTATATTGTTCCTTGTTCGGTAATCCAGCATTCTTTGGCTGAGATTCTGCTCAGATAAATGTCAAGAAACTACAAAATTTACTTCGACGTCAATTGTCGGAAACTAAGTTTCCAATGTAAAGTGATCTCATTTCTAAGTACTTATCACTAGATTTTGGGTATTTTTGGCGGCTGGTTCATTCCTTCTCTCTCTCTCTGACTCGCTTTCTCTCTTTCCTATTTTCATTAAAAAAAAAAGAAATTAATCTACAATATTCTCCAATTTAATTTTGTTCTTAGAATTCTAAATTCTAAATTATAATTATGCCATGCATTCTTTGCTTTAAGATCGTCAATATTCATGTCAGCCTAAACGCTTGAGAAAAAAACAGCAGGAAAACCTAGTTTCTGGGTATTTTGTTTTAGAAGAAATGTGTGGAAACACTGTTTGTAATTATTGGATCTCACTCCGTTATATTTCGTCATATGTTTATTATTTGTGGATGAAGTGGTGTCAAGTAAGACGACATGTTATTCTATTTTCACCAAAATAACGAATGTCTCTCTCCATTAAGACGCTGCGTTTCTAATTCGCGTGACACCAAAACCAGGTAACCAGGTCCACTTATCTCCTGCTGTTGTTGTTTACAAAGATAATGACCGGGGTCAGTTTCGTATGGGCCAGGGACCTGTGATTAGTTTCAAAGACGTGATTCATTATAGTTTACACGTCGTTTGGTGCGTTCAGTTCGACGCTGCAACTGAACTTAAGAGATGCACTGGCAGATGTTAAGTGTTGTCTTCTGGATACAAGGATGAAGTCTTAGTACTCCCACCAAAGATAACTCTCAACTTGCTCAGTCTGAGAAAAGTGGTCTAAATATTTGGTCTCTAAGAGACGAACGATCTGGTGACTGTTATTTTGTTTTGTATCTGTTTGTGGCACTGGATAGATCCACATGAAGAGCGAGCATAAAAGAAGGGTCCCGGGTTGCAGATGCCATACACAACAGAAGTAGAAAGAAAGGTGAAAATGCAACGGCGCCTGGTGATTACATATGCCCAACCTGTGACCGCAGCTGTGTATCAAGGATTGGCCTCTTTAGTCACACAAGAAGTTGCAAAGGGAAAAGATCATCTCTTGAGACGTAAAATGCTACAGAATTTGTTAAAAATGCATTCACGTTGTGGACAGTACGCTATTTACCATTCGACAGATGCGCTTGGTCGTACACCTATCCTGTATTGGGGATGACCGAATGCAAAGGCGAATTTTTTTCGGAGAGCCCAATGGATGGCAATGTAAACAACGTTCCTCCCACCCCCCCCTCTTCCGGAAGCGCTATGAGGATCGATTCAGGCGCCATTTTGCCCTCACTAGCATACAGGAAAGAAGATGGCTCACATGAACACTGAAAAGGACAGCTGGAGAGCTCTCTCAAGTGTTGCATGACACAAATTTGAGACCGGATCTAGCCCTTGGCAAAAATAGGCCAAGAAAAGGGAAAGCTTAAATAGACCCCTGGCGGACAACGGCTTTGCATACATTAGATGTTACAAAATATGTAAGTTGCAACTCGGTTTGCGTGGTCATTTTAAATACTGCATTCATCCGTAATCTTTGAAATAGAAGAAAAATGACTTATTGTATGTAACATATAATTAGAAAATGTTTAGTTCTTATATCCTAAACTCCTGTTTTTCTGATAGATAAACACATTTCAGGTTTATTAAGTGCTTAGAATAGACACTAGAGTAAAAAAGTGTGCTTTTCTTTTTATGGTAATACAAGAATACCACTTTAAAACGAGATTAAAATGTATTATTTTGTATAGGACTACATACTATTGGAAAGATAAGATGGACTGCTGAGGTTGTCTTTTTTACCAATTATTGTATGTCCAATAACGCTCCTTTTGTTTAGTTGCCATATTAAAATAAGTATGCATATTGTATTATTGTATTATGCAGATAATAAATTCATTGACTAATTAGTAAGCCATCTTGGAAAAAAACATTGCACATGAAACATTTTAACTTTTAAAAAATGTACACACACAGTCAGACACACATAACAAAAAATGTCCAACCCGCTGGAAGATTCTCCTAACCATCCAAAATGTATAACCTTGCATTTCTCTCCCTTCATGGGAAGCTGTGCCCCTTCTACTAATTTGTTTTATGTGGAACTAATTAAAGAATACTTATGCAACAATTTATGGGCGTACGTTTCGTCTGCTAATATTTGTCTGTCTGTAAAGGTTTACGGTGCTGGATTGGGGTTCAAGGCGGACTAAACCTCGAGGAATGTGGTGCCAGGTTGTTGGAGCTCGTTCTTACACACATAAGGAATCTAGAAAGTTTAGGTGTCAGAGAAGCGTGGTACCAGGAGTACCAGGTGTCTGTTTAGTATGACCGGTCTTTAGACTACGCCTTTCAACACACACACACACATACACACACACATACACACACACACACACACAGAGGCAGACACGAACGCACATACACACACACACGCACACACACACAGGCAGACACATATACGTACTAATATATTTACATATTTCCCATTTCGTTTTTCCGGTAATTATCAAATGGGGCTAACTAAAAAATGTACGAATATTATCAGTGTACTATCGGATTCTTCTTTTTCTTCGTTCTTACTTATATGTTGGGGAGTTAGACAATTAGTCCTATATCACACACACACACACACATAAACACGTACCCACCATTCTCTTGACAATCTGAATAGTACATAGGTTTTTCTTTACCACGATCTAAGCATTACATGGAATCAATTTCGATCTAAAAAGCTAATAATGAAACAAGCAATATAAAAACATACTTTAAAAAAAAAAGGATTATCTAAGGGGAATAACTCCATATTTATAACTATATTTCTCAACACTTTAGATGTTGTTTCTCTTTTTCGAAATCAAATAAAATATTTTATTACCAATAATTAATTGACTAATTGGTTAATTTTTAAATTGATTTATGCTTTGTTATGTACAATAAATAATTGTTTTAAGTTTCAACCTGATCCGAAAATGGGTGTGGGATAGATAACGTGTACAATTATCTAAGGGGACAAAACCACACATATTTAGCCATATATGTGAATACTGAAGGATTAATTTCCCTCGTTGTTATCAAAGAAAATGATTAATTATTAATTGACTAATTGGTAAAATCTGTAATGATTCATGTATTGTTTTCGCCAATGGATAATTGTGCAAAGTCTTAACTTGATCTGAGAATGGTTATGGGAGAAATAAAGTGTTTAAATGTTTTACCAGAGTGAGCTGAGATTAGCTTTGTAAAATTATCTGTATCAATGGCGGACGTTTATCAAAAGTGTCATATCACCAACACAACTGTCAACTATCATTAATACAAATATATTGAAGATTACTGTTTGAAGACAAGTATGTCACGTATGTTTGAAGGCAAGTATGTCACGTATGTTTGAAGGCAAATATGTCACGTATGTTTGAAGGCAAGTATGTTACGTATGTTTGAAAGCAAGTATGTCACGTATGTTTGAAGGCAAGTATGTCACGTATGTTTGAAGGCAAGTATGTCACGTATGTTTGAAGGCAAGTATGTCACATATGTTTGAAGGCAAGTATGTCACGTATGTTTGAAGGCAAGTATGTCACGTATGTTTGAAGGCAAGTATGTCACATATGTTTGAAGGCAAGTATGTCACGTATGTTTGAAGGCAAGTATGTCACGTATGTTTGAAGGCAAGTATGTCACATATGTTTGAAGGTAAATATGTCACATATTTTTGAACGCAAGGGTGAAAAACTTTTGTGTTTTATCATCGATTGAACTATAAACTCCAGATAGTAATGTTAACAACAATAGAAAGAAAACTTGAAAACTAAACGACATTCCTGAACTTTAATCCGTCACACTGTCCAAAATATTGTGTGATAAAAAGAAAATAACAGGTTGGTCTCTCGAATGTTGATCAGCTCGTAACGTGAAACTGTCTGAACCTCTTTGAAAATGGTGTCAGCTGAGTTAAAACTCCGTTACTATCATATGCCAGAACTTGTCCGAATTTTGCTACGCAGAGTGTGACCAGATAGTATCTGACAGCTTCACTGAAGGCTATGAGGTCAAGACTCTCAACTAAATAAATGTGAAGTATAACATTCATACAGTCTCTACGGATCAGCTCAACGTTGGAGCTAAGCGTTGCATGTCGGGAGTTGTTAGGCGCTTATGAGCTGTGTCTTAAGGAGATAAACCAAACGGAGGTAATACCCAACGAAATCCAATAACACAGGCGAAAGGCCAATGTAAGGTAGCCGACGCTGATACCGAATGTCGAACAAGACGTTTAATAATAACGAAGGGAACCGTCGAATGTCGTCAAGCTGAATCTCTACGTCCCTAAAAAACTGCCTCTCTCTAAAGAATTCAGAAGTCGTCTGTTTACAGTTTGCTATTCTTCCGAAAATCCGAGTCTTGTATTAACTAGTAGCTCAATGTCTCTAAGTCAAGGCATTTCCTTTCTATGAAACCAATAACGAATTCCTAATCGTACCATAATAAGTATAACCGTAAGACCGTACCATAGTGTTGTAAGGTAGATAGTTGGGCTGTAGCTCTAGATAGATGTTCTTATCTAAACCTTTGAAGGCATATTACTTTCTGAACACATACAGAATGAAACTTGAACAAACTTCTTTTATATACTATAAATAAATGTAACTATCATCTATTGACAATATACAGTATAAAGTTTGTAACTGCAATATAGATGTATGTAGAGACATGTGTAGTATTAAGATGGTGAAAACGTTTAACAAAATACAACTAACTTCAAAACCGCTACAAACACATGTCCTTTTGTCTCTTATCTCCGGCGTCTACTGACTCACATCAGACGCTGACCACTTCTCCCTTTTATAAACTTCATCAACCTTTAGCTTACTCGTAGATCAGCCAATACAATCATGCACATAGAAAACAAACTCAGAAAATACATATAGTAATAAATTTTAACCCTGTCTCTGATTCTGCCTCTCTCTTTTTTTTCTCGCCTCTCTCTCTCTCTCTCTCTCTCTCCCTACCTTTCTCTCTGTAAAGAGAATAGTCAATGTCCAATGAATGTTGTTGAACTATGAACAAAATGTCCATTAGTCTCGACTTTCTTGTGGTGAGAATGTACTTTTAAACAAAAACAAACTCGACAAAGATAGTGATCAAGATAAACTTCAAGATAGACACTATGTGTTTGAGTGTATATATATTGTTACGTATTTCTGAATCTTCTGGCTAGATGTATTAGTTGGCACACAAATAAAAACACAGCAAAGAACTTGACGACTAAACTTTCAGTATCATATAACTTTAATGACTATTAACCCTAACAATTCGTTACTGTAACATGTAGCGTAGAAGACTGTACAATATCTGTCAGTTTACAGTTAGCTATACTTCGTTGCAATTCATCTCTTCACTTCGTTGCAATTCCTCTCTTCTCAACTTTTCTCGAGCCGTATTCCACAGAACAGACCAACGACACACTTCCCAGTGTCGCTCCAGGTCTCCCAAAGCTGAACCAAGTCGTACTCAAGTCTACCGAATCAGAGCCGCACACGTCTTACATCGACTGTATCGACTGTAACAGCTCAAGTCCACTGTAGTTCGCTGTATAGACTTTAACGACAGTAGTCCACTCAAGTTAACTCTACCCTAGTTAACTTGCATCGAGTCGTACACATTTCTCTTCCACAGAGCCGCACACGTCTTACATCGTCTGTATCGACTGTAACGGCTCACTCACGACTCCATACGACTGACTTTCACATTAACTCTCTGGCTTATATAGAGTCCCTAATCGCTTGTCCAAAGTTGCACAAACACGGCTAGTATCCTCTGAAATAACACGTGAGGAAACGTCACATCCTGTCTTTATTTATACACGTAGATTCCAGAAAACACTCGATGCAGTGTCATCAAGTCGGGGTCACACGTAGTGACCTTTATCTGTCACTGTTCATTAGTAACTGTCCCCCTACTTAGATCTGTTCGTCCCCTGGAACAACACGTGTGGACACGTCACATCCTGTCTTTGTTTGTACATGTAGATTCCAGGGAACACTAGCTGCTGTGTCATCTCGCCGGGGTCATACGTTGACCTCTACCTATCACTGTTCATTTGTAACACTGCCCCCTTCTTAGATCTGTTCGTCCCGAACAGATTCTACTTCATCACGATACTGATGAAATCGATCGACGATCAATTAGGAAGCTTTAGTGGTTGCCCCCTTCTCAGAGATGTTCTTTCAATCTGGCAGTTGTCCATCTTCTTTCCATAGAAGAATGGGAGCCAAATCTTCATTTTTCAGCAGTTCCTCACAAATGTTTTCATCAATCTTGGTATGGAAACATCGACCTTCAGATGACGACATTGGGCACTCTTGTCGAGAAAATTCATCAGCATTCTAACGAGTTCGTGCTTCACTGGCTGAGTTTTACATTTTCAAGCATCTTTTTACAGATGGGTTAGGGCTTTTTCCAGAGCTTCTTCAGAGATGACCAGGTTCATTACAGTACAGCAATATTCACATGTTCTTCTTACAACAGCAACTGACTTTGGGTTTGTACGATGCCTGTTGGGTTGATCTTCTTGTACAGTTCTGTCACAGATGGTTACTCACTACAGTTCTGACATCTTAAACTACTTCTTTTCTGTCCTTCTTGCTTCTGACTTAATTAGCGTTCTTCTAAAACCTCTGTTATATACTTCATCAACCTATTCTCATGAGGAATGTTCTTAGATTATTCATTAGTGGCTTCACACTTTCAACTGATTCGTAAGGCTTTCTTCTTTGGTCTGATGGTTCCGGACAGAATCTTTCTAAAAACATGGGCTGTGGAGTTT